>NC_054707.1:25976793-26194293 GCF_016097555.1 Gigantopelta aegis
GTAACAGTCTTCTTCTATAACATACCACAAGAAGATATCAAGAGATACAAACGATACATTGTCGCATATCCTTTCAAGTTTAAACCACCCACAACTTATTTAGAAATTCGTACATGTTGAAGTTTATTCATAATTTTAATGTACTTATCTGGGATATTTATATACTTAAGAATTGACTGCAATTATTTTTTGCACACTGTATGACTCCGCGTAGGGGGTCATACAAAAGTGGATTGGGGGGAGGGGGGGGTTGGGTGGATTTGGGGGATGCTTTGGTGGGTTATTAGTAGGCATGGCTTAAATGTTTTCAGTTCATCGAGATATGAACGAAAAAAAGTAAGCACCTTTGGACCAATCCGATTGCCGTAATGTGTATAGACGCAAAGGAAATTTAATTATTTGAAATTGTAATATAATTATTGCAATATTTACACTTTGCACAGCTCTTTACACTGTGTTTAATTTAAAATTGATGTTTATCATCGATTCATTTATTTTTTTACAATTGTTTGACACCCTATAGCATAATAGCTTAAGTTTTATTAATCAAAGATTTTTTATTCAGATTCGATCCACTGTCCTAAAATGCTCCAAATTATATAAATATTCTGCTGAGAAGTCGATTTCTTTTTATTTTTGGTTAACTTTTTAATTAAAAATATATATATAATATATAGATACATGTATATCTATTCCAAAATTCTGTCCATTTCCAATTCACCCCCCCCCCCCCCCCCCCCCCATTTCTGTCCCAGACCCAGTCACTGGAGAAGTCAGAGATTATGCCTGGGAAAGATGTGCTTGAACCTTAATTTGATATAGGCACGTTAATATGTTATCCAATTCAATCCAATCCAGATGCCAGTAATTTGTAAATAAACTAAAAAAATATTACCTCAGAAGACTCAAAATCCACATTTTAAAACAAATGTTTTCGATTTCATTTTTGGTTAATGGATAATGAATAGTGTAGTGCAAAGTGGAAAGGCAGTTGAGTTTTATTGTAATAGCACTATAATATTGGACTAAAGTTTAAGTTGTAATGCCCATGACAAATGTAATGAAAAACATGTAAGTAGCTCTCTTTTGTTATCTAATTTTCTTTTCCTTAATATTCAAACTTATGATGGTGATATTACAACGTCTGTCCAGTCCAGTACAACTCATCTAGTGACAACTACGGATGCAGATAAAGAGGTGAGTGTATTGATCAACATAATTATTAAAAACCCACTTACCTCTGAGAAGTAACAGCTTTCGAGACTGTAGTCTATTTTTATGAGTTTTTCTCAATTTTAGCATCACAGACTTGTTTCACGCTATTGTAACTTCATCCAAATGTGTTGAAAGTTCGCTTACTTGGATTTTTTTCTCGTCCAAACCAATGCCCTACAACTGGTATATCAAAGGCTGTTGTATGTGCTGTCCTGTCTATTGGAAAGTGTTGGGAGTGAGATTTAGCTCAGTGGGTAGAGCACTCACCTGAGGTGATTGATCCACCTATAGATGGACCCATTAGTTTTTCCACTTTTCAACCATTGCCCCATGACTGGCATATCAATTGTCATGGTATATGCTGTCCTGTTTCTGGGAAAGTGCATATAAACGAAAGAGTAGTCCGTGGAGTTGCGGCAGTGGGTTTGCTCTCTCAGTATCTGTGGTCCTTAATCATATGACTGACCCCATAAAAATAAAACAAAAATGTTTTGAGTGCATTGTTGAAAGATTGCTTACATGGGGGGGGGGGGGGGGGGGGGGGTTTTCTCTAAGTTCTCATAGCAGGTTTTCACTGAGACTATATGTCAGAATTATTAAATGTTTGACATCCAGTAGCTGATGATTAGTAAATCAATGTGCTCTAGTTGTGTTATTAAACAGAACAATTGCTAACTTTATAAAACACTCCTCTCTATTGTTGCGAATTAAGATTATGTATTTGTATTTTATGCCAGGCTATTGAAGAGATGCTAGTGGAACACAGCAGTGTCCAGGTTGTCTACTCCCAGTGGCTGGATGATTGTCTGGCAAAAGGAAAACTACTGGAGACAGACTTCTATCAAATGGACATTGAAATCTTTTGATTTCATTCCAGTCTCAATGCACTTGAACTGTGATAAAACCTCAGATGTACATTCCAATTTTAATTATGTTTTTAGTGCTTTTTTGTTAATGCATAGTTTTTATGCATAGCTGATTTCTTCATCTTTTTTTTTTTACCACAGGTCATATAGGTCATATCCATACTGATAGTGATAAAGAAAACATACAGCAAATAAAGTTGACACTCTTTCTTTGATGTTTTGTACATAGGCCTTTATCAAAATTATAAATGAGTTACCGTAGCAATAAGAATTCATATACTCAATATGTTAACACACATGCACAGTAATGTATGAATTATCATTGTTACGGTATAAGTAATATATTTTCTTGTATCTTTTTGTAATAGTATATCATAAACAGTACTTATGTTGTAGCCAACTCATTTATAATTTTAATAAACTAAGGCATATGACCAAAACATCAGAGCGTGTGTGATCTTTATTGTTGATGTATGTATTTGTACATGGGCATTGGAACATATCAGCACTATATATTAATTCACCTTTAAACTGGAGGGCCAATGCATTATTATGGTAGTGTTGGTGGACAGTGCCACCGCCCACCACTCAACCCTGACTTCCAACGCCTATGTTGTATCAAGCCTACATATGATACAAACTGAAAACAAATGTATATCGATTTTCATTCACACCACTCATCTTCTGTGTACTGTACTGGCCACCCAAGATATCCATTACAGTGGAACTGAGTTGTTGAGCATTGTAGAATCGGTGAATAAAGGTACAGGGACTGTGGGCATCACTACATAGAAGAGTGATTATTAAAAGAATGTACTACCATTATGTGGATACTGGCATTGCAGTATGTATATGTGGCTGTGACTAATTGACAGAAGAGCTATACAATAATGATTAGTCATGCCAGTAGATAGATTTTGATATGGTACTTGTAATATTTAAACCTGGAATACAATGCATAATTTTCTACATTAACAGAAGAGAAAGTGTGACATCATTCTTGAACAAAACAGCTTTTCTGCATAGTATTATAAAGCCCTGAACAATAAAATAAAGACAATGACATTCTTCTTATTGGAACTACATGAATTTTGGACTGCAACACCCACTCCCCCAATCAATATAAAATATCAAGGAGAAATTAATTTAGATTGTATTTTTTTCGTCACTCTTATGTGCTGCTCCCTATTGTCCATGTATTGTTTGATTCTGTACACATTACAGTCAAAATATTTTGAGCCAGTAAACTATTTTAATTAGGCCTACCAATGCTTTTATTAGTCCTACATGTATACTGGTCCAACCGGAGGAGACTATACATGTAGGTCTTATCTCCGTCCTTCTGTCTGTTCATCTGTCTGTTCATCTGCCCTTGAACTTCGGAAATAGGAAAATTTAGTTTTTCAGACTTTTTTTCTCAATAAAATGTAGTTTAATCATATACCCTTGCAGATCAAGTTTGACAATCATGACAATTTACCCAATTTTGACAGAGTTACGGCCCTTGAACTTAGGAGATATGAAAAAAAAAATCAGTCCTTTTTTTTATATAAATGCCTCAAGATATTGAGCTGACATTTTGTGTATAGATTTATCATGTTCTGTTACAGACCAAGTTTGACTTTTATGGTGATTTGCCCATTTTTGACAGAGTTATGACCCTTGATATTAGGAGATACCAAAAAAATTGTCCCGTTAGAGGACATATATTGCTTTTGCAGTACTCTCAGAATGCTTGTATATTGAGTCATGTTATGATTATGGTATCGTACTTTGTGCTGTGCTATATATTGGTTGTCATTATTTCATGTTACAGTATTCATTTATTGATTAAAATGGGGAGGATACGATCTGGGTTTTTTAAATCATGTAGCTAGATAGGTAAGTATCAGATATATTTGGATACTGGTACATAATGTTTTTTAATTTTCTATTTCTATTTAAATATGTGTTTATTAATGCAGCACAATACATTTTACATTTGGAACAGCCCTTTAAAGGCTGTGATATGTCGTTTGTGACATTAGGGATTATATATTTTAGGGTGAATTTCTGTATGTTGTATCACTTTAAATCAACACGTGTATGTACATGTATCTTCAATGTATTACATGCTACCTTTGTATCATTGCACCATGCTTTTATTATCATTCAACCACAAATCTCATTTTTATTTTATATCATTCTGTGACTGTCATATAAGTATCCAGTAATAAAATATAGTTGTTGATTTGAGTGATTTCTGTTTTGTGTCATCAAAAGTTTTGACAAGTTATATTTGTTTTACACTTGTAAATGCACTTAAAACATATTGGAAGTATAAATATATTGTTATAACATTTTGGCAGTTACAATTATTATGGTTTCTTTTCTTTACGTGCACATTCAGAACAACCTGTTGTAGTGCACGCCAGTCATGGGCGCAGGTGTCAACTTTCGCTGGCTTCTCAGTCCCATCCAGAACAGGAAACGGTTTGTGGGTGGGTGGGAGAGGAGATCGCCCGCGCAAGCATATGGAAGGGAGCCCAACCACGGTTGGTAGTGGGCAGGTGTTCTTTTTAGTGTTTTTTTCTATTTTCTATTATCTTGTCTTTGATGAGTTGTACGGTATTATGGTGTGGCTTTGTCCGTCCACACGTCCATAAACTGTTAATTTCTGGAGCATATATCTCTTAACAATTCATAATGGATCATCAAACCTGGCATACAGGTACTAGCCTACTTGGATTGGCTGTGTGTTGCGTGCCATGTATATATAGGTGACCACAACCCACTTCTCACGTATTGCTGCACTGTAAAGGACTCCTTGTCCAGACCATACATTCTTCATCAATTCGGGGTGGGATTTAGCTCAGTCGGTTAGTGATCGACTGAGGTGATTATGTTGCAGGATCGAACAACCTCGGTGGATCCATTCAACTGATTGGGTTTTTTCTCTCGTTCAAACCAGTGTCAAAGGCCATGATATGTTCTTTCCTGTCTGTGGGAAAGTGCATATAAAAGATCCCTTGCTACTAACGAAAACATTGCGAGTTTCCTCTCTAAGACTAAATGTCTGAATTACCAAATGTTTGACATCCAATAGCCGATGATCAATTAATGTGCTCTAGTGGTGCCGTTAAACAAAACAAACTTTAACTTTATCGATTCGTAACACATTCAATAATGTGTGGCTTGTCCATCGAACTCGTGGTGGGTGTATTATGTACCTCACTTGTATTCTATTTTTATTTTATCTGTAGACATATTTATTTAGGATATGATGATACCGGTGTAAAAGGAACGCAGGTCCGTAGGACCTTGGTTCCTAGGAACAGTACTCCTATCGGACCTCCATAGCTTAGGAACCATAGTCCTACCCGGACTTTCATTCCTGGTTTATTTTTAAGTTGTTTTTATCCTAGGACTTGTATTCCTACCGGACTTAAATTCCTTCTACAGCAGTGACAGATATACTAGTCCGGCAAATTAGATGTCCGTTTATTATACTCTGCAATTTGCACGAGCTGCCAGAAAGACACGAGAAAAAAAGTGAGGTTATGGCAGCCTTCCATCGTAGTGACCGGCCTCGGTGGCGTCGTGGTAGGCCATCGGTCTACAGGCTGGTAGGTACTGGTTTCGGATCCCAGTCGAGGCATGGGATTTTTAATCCAAATACCGACTCCAAAACGTGAGTGAGTGCTCCGCAAGGCTCAGTGGGTAGGTGTAAACCACTTGCACTGACCAGTGATCCATAACTGGTTCAACAAAGGTCATGGTTTGTGCTATCCTGCCTATGGGAAGCGCAAATAAAAGATCCCTTGCTGCTAATCGGAAAGAGTAGCCCATGTAGTGGCGACAGCGGGTTTCCTCTCAAAATCTGTGTGGTCCTTAACCATATGTCTGACGCCATATAACCGTAAATAAAATGTGTTGAGTGCGTCGTTAAATAAAACATTTCTTTCTTTCTTTCCATCGTAGTGTGGTGGATACGTGTACGAGTCTTAATATTAGTCTGGGTTCAAATCTCCATGTCAAAAAATATTTTTACGTTTGAGTATCAACTTAATTCTTTTTTTACGTCATAGACTTGTGGATCATCGTCTTAAATTTTTTTTACATTATTGAAGTAGGACGAATATCTTGCTTGTTTCAAAAGTATATAAAGCAACTACAGATATAAAGTAGGCTATATGTCCATGTGTTCAACACGAAGAAATACACACACACACACACACACACACACACACACACACACACACACCAGTATGTAGTCCAAAATTGTTTTAAAAATATATATATGAAAACTGGTAACTCCAAAAAAACTAACATTTGGTGAACAACAAAAGACAATTTCTATATGCACCAACATAAATATGTTTTGTAAATTTATATTTTGACGGTAAGTCACAATCTGATTAATTGTGATTTTCTAATCTTTGTCCGATCGGACTTCCATTCCTCGGAATCCTAGTCTGTGGGACCTGTATTCCTAGAAATTTAAGTCTGTGGGATGTGCATTTCGAGGAATGTAAGTCCGTGGGACTTTTATTCCTGGTACTCCTAATCCACAAGACTTTCAATCCTAGTATTCCTAGTTCTTTGAAATTTATTTCCGATAGTTTGCTTATTACATATACAGTAGAATCTCATTGGCTCGAACGCCCAACGGTCGAACCTACTGGTATTCTCGAACCAAGAACAATGTCCCGATTTTTTTCTGTACTGTACTTAGTTCTAGTAGTAAGTACTATAATGACCAGTTACTACAATATAAAATAACAGGAATAATAAGCATGAAAATTTGAGTTTTATTGATGAACAATTAAAAATAGCATCAAAACACCTGAAATTAATTATCACTGACTGCCTTATGGCAGTTTCGACCATAAAAAGCATAAGATATGAATTGGGGAAAAGAGTCTCTGTATTATTATACCTGGCCGTTAGGAACATCATAAGCGTTCGAGACTGGGTGGAGGTGTGAGTCGTGGGGGGGGGGGGGGGGGGGGGATCACTCCCAGTGGGGGGGGGGGGGAGCAATGGACACGTTCGGGCAAAATTAGCTGGCCTAAAATCTTCACCATGCCTTTCCATAATTTTACTCACAATATTAGTTGTAATCCATGTAAAAATGCAGACTGATTTGTTTGGAATCCTATTTAGCATCTTGGTAGTAATACGAATATAAAATATACGTTGTGTTCCAGATTCGGACATTTTCGTTTCATTCGGGCAATAATGATCAGCATGCCTCCCCCACCCCTTCTCCCAAAAAGGGAGTCTGAATGCCTATTGTGACCAAAACGGTCAGGTGTAAAAGTGTCATGAGTAGTTAGTCTGTTTAAAAGGATCTTTGTAAATTGTGTGTGCATATTATTGACAGTATGATAATTGTTCAGGGATTACTATTTTGTTTTAGTCGGTGTAGTAGCCCATTGAGCTGCTAAACCCCACTCTTAGTCATTGATATTTCTGTTAATTGATAAACATTAATGAAAACCATTTAACATATTTGTTTATCGATGGTATGGTTTGTTGGGACTAAGATATCATAGAGGCTAGAGTCTGATATGTCATATATTAGACCAAATTAATTTTTAAAATGAGCAAACTTGACAAAGCAGGCACATGTTCAGTAAGCTATGCAGGGGAGAGGTCAAGAAATTTGCTTTGAAGAGGGGTGTTTAGAACACGCCACCCCACCCCACACCCTATGTACACGCGCCTGCAACATTATTGGCAGAAGGGCACAAACTTAAAATTATAAAATAACAAAATAATGTATATAACGTAAATATCACATTTTTATAGTTAAATTATTATTAATATTAATATTATTATTATTATTATTATTATTATTATTATCAAATACCAATATATAATGTCTAACAGATAATTGTGTTGGTATATTATATGGGCAAGTTATACTTATTTGCGAGTAATGCTTCGAATTAAGGTAAATGTTTTTGAGTTACTTTTAAATGTTTAAACATTTATTAGTTGGAACAATACGCAATGAATAAAGACCTTGGTTCTGCTCATGTAATAAGGTCAACAAAATGTGTACAAACTCTTGTAAATTATATAAATGGAAAATATTGGAATAAATAGAAAATATTTAAATAAAGAGAGGCGCTAGTATCCTAAGTTAATTAAATAAACCAAAAAGGAAACTGTTTTTCGTTTTGTTTACATTTATAATTTAATTTTTATGTGTACGACCGGACTTAAATTTTGATTGTCCAAGAATGCAAGTCCAGGCAGTCAGACCAGTATTCATAAGGAACATAAGTCCTAGGACTTGCATTCCTAGGTATATTAGACCTAGGACCTGCATTCCTAGGAGACTAAGTCCGGGCAGACCACTGTTCCTACGGACTGCAAGTTTACACCGGTTTAGTGATGTTCCAGTTATTGATTAGAATAGAACGTTTTGGTCGTGCTCTACCGATGTGATGATAAATAATAAAAAAAAACACACCCAATCCATAATCAGTTGTTAAAAAGTGTAATTGTTCCAACAGTTTAGATGATGGAATGGATGTAAATATGCTGAGCTTTGTAGCGTAGCGTAAACTGTATTAACGTGCTTCTATCCAATTAAGGTTCAGGCACGTCTCTCCCACACCCAGTCTCTGGCATGGCCAGTGGTCGAGTGTGGGACAGATAATTTACTTATTAATGGGGCAATTTTGAATTAGTTATAAAAAGGCATAGGGGGGATTTTGATGCGTCGTTGAAATAACCTATGGTATTTAAATAAAAATTAATTTTAATTACTTTAGTGTGACGCTTGTTTTTGATTGGGCATTTCCAAACAGGTAAACGAAACAATGAAAAATTACACAATTTATATGCACTTAAAAAGATTAAGATTGAAAAAGATTAAAGAGGGCAATTCCGGGTGCCCAAAAAGATTAATATAAAATGTTTTTAATATACCCTAGACTCATCCAGAACTATGCCTTCCGGCCAAGACCAAAGTGAAGAACCCCTGAGCTTTGTGTTTGTGTTTTCATCCATTATATAGAGGGCGGTACGTAGCCCAGTGGTAAAGTGCTTCCTTGATGCATGGTCGGACTAGGATCAGTTAGATGGGCCAATTGGAGTTATTTCTAGTTCTAGCCAGTGCACCACGACTGGTATATCAAAGGCTGTGGTATGTGCTATCACCAAACAGTATCTGAGTGGGTCAAAGTTGGAGGTGCACCCAACTTTTCATCCCACAGTTAATGCTAGCAGTCTTGCTGTTGGTTATCAATGTGAGTGTTTCTTTTATGTTCTTTTATCTGGCTAGTAAATTCGTGTAATTTAATTTGAACTAGTGTCAATCTACCAACTACCGTCGTTCTTGAAACATGTAAGGGATCCTATTAAAATTAGCATGACTATTTTTGTGCGGAACTAGGGTAGTCATAGATGCTACCCGTCAAGTCTGAAATGAGCAGCTCAATGCGAAATTTCTTCGTTTCAAATATAATTTATGGGGCTGTATGATTCGAACCCCCTAGAGACTTCGATCACCAGTCTCAGACCCCCACCTGCACAAGTCTCTGTTGATACAGACAATATATCTAAAGACGAACTTTAATAAAGTAGTATTGTATAATTTTTCATTCTTCCAAATTTTTATTCACTTATGTTTAATGGTTTGCACACCAAGTTTTCTTACATGATCTGGACCTGGAGTTTGTGTGTTGTGGGGGTGGGGGTGGGTGGGGGGATCGAATATGAACGAAACTGACCCTTTTGTCTACATTTTCCCCGGACACCTACCCACCGCATCCTATTCCCCTATCTTAAGGCGACCTAGTTTTTTTTTTCTTGTTTCGCTGGCTTTTCACGGATGTGTCTTGATTTCAACCAGACTGGTTGTTTCATGACATGAAAGAAACAACAACCACGTCTACGACTACTACTACTAATCTAAACAAGAAAAAAGGCCATTATAAATTACAATGTGAAAAAACAACCCCAACACCAAATACTTTGATTAAGAAACAACACTGTTGTGTTTATTACAGATATATTATTAACGAACAGAAATTGTTATAAAATGGGGGGTGGGCGGGCACATATTTCAGGCAATATTCGGGTACACACCATCCTTTGACTGTTAATGTTGAATATTTTTTGGGGTGCGCAGCATCCTCGGATTATTGATGTTTATTGTTTTTTTGTGTGTGCTCCCATGCTTTGATTATTAAAATTGGATGATTTATTTTGGTGCGCACCATTCTTGTTGTTTGATTGTTGATACTGAATATGTTTTGTGGGTGCGCACTTTCCATTGATCGTTAATGTTGAATATATTTGTGGTGCGCATACATTCTTTGATTGTTGATACCCGTCCTTTGATTGTTGATACTGAATATGTTTTGTGGGTGCGCACTTTCCATTGATTGTTAATGTTGAATATATTTGTGGTGCGCACACATTCTTTTATTGTTGATGTTTAATGTTTTTTGGGTGCACACCCGTCCTTTGATTGTTGATATTGAATATTTGTTTAGGGTGCGTACCTTCCATTGATAGTTAATGTTGAATATGTTTGTGGTGCGCACCCATTCTTTGACTTTTGATGTTGAATGTTTTTACGGTGCACACCTCTCCTTTGATTGTTTATATTGAATATTTTTTTGTAGGTACGCACCTTCCTTTTTTTTTAATGTTGAATATATTTGGGTTGCGTACCCATTCTTTGGTTGTTGATGTTGAATGTTTTTGTGGTGCGCACCTGTCCTTTGATTGTTTATATTGATTTTATTTTTGTAGGTGCGCATCTTCCTTTTTTGTATGTTGAATATATTTGGGGTGCGTACCCATTCATTGATTGTTGATGTTGAATGTTTTTGGGGTATGCACCCTTCCTCTGATTGTTGTTATTGAATATTTTTTGTGGGTGCGCACCTTCCTTTGATTGTTAATGTTGAATGTGTTTGGGGTGCGTACCCATTCTTTGATTGTTGATGTTGAATGTTTTCGGGGTGCGCACCTGTCCTTTGATTGTTGATATTGAATATTGTTTTGTAGGTGCGCACCTTCCTTTTTTGTTAATGTTGAATATATTTGTTGGTGCACACATCCATTCGTTGTTGATACAAACTGTTTTTTGGGATGCGTACTATCCTTTGATGGTTAACACTGATAGTTGTTTTTGGGGGGTTCGCACCGTCCCTTGCTTGTTGATATTTTTGGCGCCCGCACAATCATTTGATTGTTGGTGTTGAATGTTTTTGGATGTACACTCCATTCTTTGAAATTGTCTTTAGTAGTTTTGAGTACACACAGTTCGTTGACTTCTTTTGCTGAATGGAACATCAAAACGTTTTCCTGTCTCTGAAACACAAACAGAATGAACTATTTTAAACAATAATTTGAAGAAGAAACATTTCAAGATGTATACATATATTAACAATGAAAACAAAAATGATAATAACTATATAGATTTAATACTAACCTCTCTGATGTGCTAACGTTGCGTACATTGTCTATGACGTCACAACCGTAAACCTTCCCACAACTGCAAACCGTCAAAATCGGGAATGGGGTGATGTCGGAGAGAGGGGTGTGTGTGTTAAATATACTGATATTTTGTCATAGATTTCTTGTATGTTAACGGGAGGTATTTCTTTTTATCACAAACTGAGAAACCAGTATAGGAGTAGAATTAGTTCATTAATATATATCTCGGCGGTCGAGGTTCATGTTAATGAACTAGATAGTAGAATTTGCCGGTTCTGGTTTTATTAAGTAACATTGGCTTAGGAAGCGGGATGTGGGGTGGGCAAGGGGGGGGGGGGGGCATGTCACCCCCCACTTTGTAGCAGCATCGGTATTTTTTATATATATATATATATATATATATATATATATATATATATATATGTATATGTATATAAAAGATAAAAAGATAAAGATAAAAACTTTATTGCATTTAAACATTCCACATAGGGAACTGGATGTAAAACATATGCATAAACAAGAAACAAACAAAATGACTAAATAAGGACTAATTATGGGCAATACATGTATAATCGTGAACAAATTTGCATACCGCACCAGCACAGGCTGGATTTTGGTTTTGCATAATATATATACATTTTTCTTGCATACTCATACTTTTAAATAGGTAATTAAGGAAAGTTAGATATGCATATAATTTGACACGTTGACTATTATATTTCTTACATATTATGATATGATGGTATTCATCTTCAATTACATTGCAGTGGTCACATAAACGTTCTTCCACTGGAGTGAAGGGTTTTGTATGGCGCACAGTCTCCATTTTTAATTTGTGGTCACTGAGACGTAATTTAGTAAAAGCTTTACGGTGTTTTGGATGTATACAGTGTAATAAATATGGCTCTAGTTGAATATTGTGTTTATATAATTTGTACGTTCGCATCTTATTACTGGATCCGTCTCTTTTGGCTGAAGCTATAAGGTTTTCTTTTAAAATATTGTGATACGTAGTTTTAATTATATTTATAAGATGAATGGGATAATTGACAGTGCTTCGTTTTTTATTCAACTCACCAATGTAATAATATAATTTATGAAGCCAACCAATATTTTTCTTTTCAAGGCTTGTGCATTCAGAGAAAGCATGTTGTAAAATAATGTTGTCCGTAGTTTGCATATGGGAGTAAAAATGTAACATTCTTTTTACCACAGACAACAGAAGTGGGTACAAACCTAGCTCAGCTCTAGAGGCCCACTTATGGGTACGACTATTAACCTGTAGTGTTGATTTACAGAATTTTAAAAGCACTCTCTCTGGCAGGAAAGTTTCCAAATATTTTAATGATATGAACTGGGCACCCCAAACCTCACTGGCATATAAAAGGACAGGCTCAACAAGAGAATTAAATAACTGGCATGAAATGTCTACTGGTAGGTTAACATTTGAGAATTCTTTCTGCATCTTGTAAAAACAACCTAGTCCTTTGCTCCAAAAGTGATCGTGAACATTCTTTAAAATTTCCATTTTGAGTAAAGTCAACCCCTAAATATGTAAACTTTGTTACAACTGGGACTTTATTGCCCGAGAGATGCCAAGTAAGCTTATTTGTTGTACTTTGGCCACCAAAAATAACAATTTTTGTTTTATTTAAATTAATAGTAAGATTGTTGTCATTTACAATATATATCTAGTTGATCAAGGAGCTGTTGTAGACCATGTGGGGTTTCTGATACAAGTAGAAGATCATCTGCACAAAGTAGATGGCTTAAGCGCATTGTGTCTAGTGATACTTTATCTCCAATGTTACATAAATATTCTTGGAAGTCATTAATAAACATAGTAAATAGTGTTGGAGATAAAATACAGCCCTGGCGAACACCAATGTTTGATTGGAATGGTTGTGATATGCCTTTATCAGTCTGAACACTATATGTAACATTAACATATAAAGATTCGATTATTTTTAAAACATTACCTGTAACCCCCATAAGAGCAATTTTATTAAATAATTTGCTTCTATCCACAGAATCGAATGCTCGTTTGAGATCTACAAAGCATGCATAGACCTTTTTCTTTTTACATTTATATTTATCAATCCGGGTTTTTAGTGTAAATATGTGATCTGTTGTTCTAAATCCTTGCCTGAACCCAGCTTGACAGATATCAATTTGGTTGGTTTGTTGTAGGTAGTCTACAATTCGTTTATCTATTATTTTGCAAAACAATTTACCAATACAACTACTTAGAGCGATTCCACGATGGTTACTTGGGTCTGTTTTGTCACCTTTTTTGTGCAAAGGGACAATTATTGAATGGGCCCACTGTGGAGGAAAATAGCCTATTGACAATATATCATTGAACAGTTTGACAACATGATCTAGTATTAATGGAAAGAGACATTTGATAAGCTCATTACTGACATTGTCTACACCCTGTGCCTTTTTCAGCTTAATATCTTCAATACATGCTATAATTTCCAGTGCTGATATTGGTGAATTAATCACTTGGTTATCCTGCAGATTAGTATGATCAACCTCATTAGAAGAACAGTTAACTGTTGGATCTTGGTAGATCTTTTCTAAGTGGTCTACTAATTCATGAGGATCAGGGAACACTTCGGGTTTTTTTTTTTATCCTTGATACTGTTAATTGTATGCCATAAAGCTTTTGTGTCATTCTTAGGTATACTTCTAAGTTTTGAAACAAGATCACTTTTATGAGACCTTTTTTTTATGACGGGTTAATCTCTTATATTTCTTTTTGGACAGAAATGCATTTTGCTTTGTTTCTTGTGTGTTATTAGCATTAAATGTCTTGAAATTAGATTCCATAGCCAATTTGGCATTTTTGCATTTTGTGTCAAACCAAAGATTTTTCTTCAGAGATCTATTTAGATTCTGATTTTTGGTAGCATATATATTTATAGCATTTACTATAGATTCAAACAAGTTGACATAACAACTTGCGTCTACATCCGACGTTGGTGGTGGTGTCAAAATGAACCTATTGAGTGCCTCTTTGTTTTCATCTGACATTACTGCTGAGTATACACGTGACATGCTATTATTATTGTGCCATTTTCTTTGTTTACGTTTCGTGAATTTATGGCTGAATTTTTTTTGGATTTTCCTGTGACTTTTTGTTTCTAACTGATATATTAAGTTTTAGGGAGAGCTGACAGTGATCTGATGTCCATGAAAGTGGTTTAATATTAAAATATTTCACATGGCTGTAGAGTTCTTCAGATGTAAGAACATAATCTACAACACTCTGACCATTGCACGTGTGGCATGTAAACTGTCCCAAGTGATCTCCAACTGTTCTACCATTTAAAATAATTAATTTTGATGCAATTGCTAGTGATATGAGTGATTGTCCAAATTTGTTCGTTATATTATCTCGGTTATTTCTTTTTGTCTCTATGGTAGTAAAAATATCTGACGGTACATATATGTTTTCAAGAAAATTAACTCCATCACTATTCACACACCCACACTCGGTAGCAGTTCTAGCGTTAAAGTCCCCGCCAATTATTATCGATCCATGCTGCGAATATTTTAAAACTTCATTACTTATGACATTAAAGGGATCTGTTGTTAAATTTTTCAGGTGGTACATAAGTAGTGCAGACAAATATATTTTTGTCAACCGATAAAAACGTTTTACTAATTCTAATCCATAATGTAAATTCACTACATGCTACAAAAGAAACAAAAGGCTTTAAACCAGTTTTACATTAAAAAAAAAAAGCCAATCCACCACGGGATGCTTGCACAAACTGTTTGCGTGGATTGGAAATTGAAAAATATCCTGTAAAATTGAAGTCACTCTTGTTTCCTAACCATGTCTCAGAGAGACCAATAACATGAACGTTTTTAAAACACTCATTAAATTCATCACGTTTTAAGTCGGATATTCCTTGTATATTCCAAAATGAAATATTAAATTGTGAATTTGATGTTAACATTAATCAAATTCAACCTTCCGGAATGCTGATCCATTGGCTATATAACCCCCTACTTCACCTCTCTCACATACACTTAACGTTTTGCACACATTTATGTACATGAATATCGGAACAGATTATTGAGATGCTGCAGTATATATTGAGCACTCTGATGATCAGTGAATGGCATCCTGCTGGTAGCGCTCCCTGGGAAACCCCAAGGAACATTGCTGTCTCTTACTGTAGACGGTACGTGAGTTGAGAATGGATGATATTGATGTTGATTGCTTATCCTGTCATTTGGAGTTGAGAAAATGTTGGCATTATAAGTGTTTGTCATCCGTTGACCATTCATCCGTTCACTGGAATGCACCATAGTATTTTCGTTGTGATGATGCTGGTTTCTCTCGGCATAATCGGTTTTTCTGTGGGGATAACTGTTGCTTCTGTTTGGCAATGGTGGGAAATCTTGGTGGGTGTACTTGTGCTCCCTGGCATGCACCTGTGGATGGATGTCAGTATCACGACTTGATCTGTCTTTGTTGTGTTTAATTGTAAGACCCACAGACTCCAAGAATGAGTTGGCAAGAATACGAGATTTATATTTACTGGGGTGGACTTTGTCGTGATACATGTTCTTTTTGGGGGCACCATTCACTGTAACAAGCAGAGTTGAATGGTCAATTACTTCCACATTTAATGAGGAAGCTAATTTTTTTATCTTATCATTTGCGTTGTTGATGTTTTTGTGGAGCTGGCCTCGAGTTAAAGAAGGCAAGATGAGTGAAAAGTAAATGGCTGCATTTGGAAATTTACTTTTACATTCATTAAACAACTGTTTGTATTCACTTACTTCAAAAGCGTAATCTGGAGGGGTATGGCAGTCATTTACTCCAATGTGAACAATGACTTTCTTCACAGTTGTTTTTTGAGGCAAGTTCTTGACTCGTTCCGTGAGTTTGGTCACTCCATGTCCTGGGTAAAACAACACCTTTGACGTACGGTTTGGAATGTGTTGACCGATAAAACGCAGAATCGAGTCACCTAGGAAAAGTGATGTTACTTCATCACTGATGTATGTATTGCGTGTTGGGGGGGGGGGGGGGGGGGGGCTGGCTGCCTAATGTTCTCATATTTACCTTCCGTTTGAAGTTTGGTGTTGTGAATGGTCTTTACATTTTGCTGTTTCTTTTTCACCTGAATAAATTGCTCTTGTTCGTTGTCTTCTTCTGTACTTGACTGCTCATCTGTGTTGTTTATGGGGTTGTTTGTTTCTTTTATGCATGACATAGAACAGTTTTCTTTAACGGCCGACGTCAGTGGTACATTTGATCTGTCCTCAAACTGTCCCTCTTTAATTTCTATCAAAGTCTCCACTGTTGATTTCTGTGAAGTTTGGAGTAACTCCACATTTACTGCATGTACTTGTAAACTGGCAGATAGGGCTCTGTTTTTCTTTTCAAGTTGTTCAAGTTTTCTTTCTAGCGTTTCATTGACCTTTTTTATTTGGATATTGTCAAGTTGTAAGTTTTCTATAGATCTGTTATGGGATTCTTGCATTTCCTTTATGCGATTTGAGAATTGCACTCTTATGTCGTTGATCAATTCTTCCGTGCCCCTCATGTGGTCGTCCATTCTGGACTCTTGGGTGCAGAAAGCTTCACGTAGGTCTGTAATCTTTTGGCTAAAATCTAATGTGGAGCCAGCGCACTGGTTACCTTTTCGTGTTATGCGTTTTGAATGGTTGGCTTTCACAGGTGGGTTTTTTTTTTTTGTATAGTTTTTTAGGTTTAGTACAACTGGTGTCATTGACCTCATCGTCCATATCAACCTCAGAATAGTTTATTGTCGATTCCATAAAAGGCGTTGTAACAGTATGGTCATCCGAGTTATCAATGGATACTTGAACAGGCATAATGGTTTGCATGGTGTTATAAGTGGATAGATCTTGTTCAGTGGTGTCTAGAGTTTTTCTGTCCTCTAGTTTCATTAATGTGGCAACATCTTTCTTACTTATTTCTCCGATAGTTATATTTTTGGCAATTTGTGACAGTTTTGGAACTTCGTTCTCAACCCACAACTGTGCCTGCCCCTGAAACATTAGATGGCATGTGGTTCTGTATACGTGCAGAGTTCCCCACTTAATGTATTTTCCTTAGCTATCCACAGTTGCTATAGCTATCTTGCCTTTTGGTTTCATCTGTTACTTCTGTCCATGTGATTCGTAATTGATTGTCATGTTCACTCTGTCCCCAGTATCGGTGAAATATTGCTCGTCTATATAATTGGAAAATGTCAGGTTTTAAAATCACACTTGCACATTTATTGTTATTTTTCCAAGTGAAATCAGAAAGATATATGTGTGTGTGTGAGAGAGAGAGAGAGAGAGAGAGAGAGAGAGAGAGAGAGAGAGAGAGAGAGAGAGAGAGAGAGAGAGAGAGAGAGAGAGAGAGAGAGAGTGTGTGTGTGTGCGTGTGTGCCCCCCCCCCCCCAGTTTTTGGCACCTTCCACAAAATTGTGGACATTCGATACCCAATAATGGTCCAGTAATTAATGTATTAATATGTCAGGCAGAAGTCTGATGAATTTTGAATTAAACTTCATCCAAATATACACAAATGCACACCACAAACCACCACGAGTGGATTGGACAAAAGAAAACCGACCGACTCTAGACACAAAAGTGCATCCCTGCCACCAACCACCCACTCCCACTCGCAGGTAAACAGGACAAAAGAAAATCCGTTCACCTATAACAAGCACAATTTTATCGGAAAATTTACTTTTCTCCACTGACGGATGACAAACAACCAGATCCACAAAGACAAGACAAAAATAAGCACGAACTGGTTATAACACCCAAGACTTCTGAGGATACCAACCAAGCCAGAAACAAGACGGCTTGCACAAATAAACCTGCCAACTACAAAAAATAAGTCCTCTAGCTAGTCGTGCACCAAACAGTATCTGAGTGGGTCAAAGTTGGAGGTGCACCCAACTTTTCATCCCACAGTTAATGCTAGCAGTTAATGCTATTGGTTATCAATGTGAGTGTTTCTTTTATGTTCTTTTATCTGGCTAGTAAATTCGTGTAATTTAATTTGAACTAGTGTCAATCTACCAACTACCATCGTTCTTGAAACGTGTAAGGGATCCTATTAAAATTATCATGACTATTTTTGTGCGGAACTAGGGCAGGCATAGATGGTAACGGTTAAGTCTGAAATGAGAAGCTTAATGCGAAATTTCTTCGTTTCAAATATAATTTATGTGGCTGTAATTTATATGACTCGAAACCCCTAGAGACTTCGCTCACCAGTCTTAGACCCCCACCTGCACAATTATCTGTTGATACAGACAATATACCTAAAGACGAACTTAAATAAAGTAGTATTGTATAATTTTTCATTCTTCCAAGTTTTTATTCGTTTATGTTTAATGATTTGCACACCAAGTTTTCTTACAAAGGCGTAGCATGATCTGGACCTGGAGTTTGTGTGTTGGGGGGGGGGGGGGGGGGGGGGGGGTGGGGGGGGGGGGGTTCGAATATGAACGAAACTGACCCTTTTGTCTACATTTTCCCCGGACACCTACCCACCTTACCCTATTCCCCTATCTTAAGGCGACCTCGTTTTTTTCTTTCTTGTTTCGATGGCTTTCCACGGATGTGTCTTGATTTCAACAACCACGTCCACGACTACTACTACTAATCTAAACAAGAAAAAAAGCCATTATAAATTACAATGTGAAAAAACAACCCTAACACCAAATACTTTGATTAAGAAACAACACTGCTGTGTTTATTACAGCAATATTATTAGTCAACAGAAATTGTTATAAAATGGGGGGTGGGTGGGCAAATATTTCAGGCAATATTCGGGTACACACCATCCTTTGACTGTTAATGTTGAATATGTTTTGGGGTGCGCAGCATCCTCGGATTATTGATGTTTATTGTTTTTTTGTGTGTGCACCCATCCTTTGATTATTAAAATTGGATGATTTATTTTGGTGCGCACCATTCTTGTTGATGTTGAACATGTTTGGGGTGCGCATCAATTCTTTGATTGTTGATGTTGAATGTCTTTGGGGTGTGCACCGTCGTTTTATTGTTAATATTGAATATTTTTTTGTGGGTGCGTACCTTCAATTGATTGTTAATGTTGAATATATTTGGGGTGCGTACCCTTTCTTTGATTGTTGATGTTGAATATTTTTGTGGTGCGCACCTGTCCTTTCATTGTTTATATTGAATATTTTTTTATAGGTGCGCACCTTCCTTTCTTGTTAATGTTGAATATATTTAGGGTGCGCACCCTTTCTTTGATTGTTGATGTTGAATGTTTTTGTGGTGCGCACCTGTCCTTTCATTGTTTATATTGAATATTTGTTTACAGGTGCGCACCTTCCTTTTTTGTTAATGTTGAATGTATTTGGGGTGCGCATCCTTCCATTGATTGTTAATGTTGAATATGTTTGTGGTGCGCACCCATTCTTTGATTTTTGATGTAGAATGTTTTTGTGGTGCGCACCTGTCCTTTGACCGTTTATATTGAATATTTTTTTGAAGGTGCACACCCTTTCTTTGATTGTTGATGTTGAATGTTTTTGTAGTGCGCACCTCTCCTTTGTTTGTTTATATTGAATATTTTTTGTAGGTGCGCACCTTCCTTTTTTGTTAATGTTGAATGTATTTGGGGTGCGCACCCTTCGATTGATTGTTAATGTTGAATATGTTTGTGGTGCGCACCCATTCTTTGATTTTTGATGTTGAATGTTTTTGTAGTGCGCGCCTGTCCTTTGATTGGTTATATTGAATATTTTTTTCTAGGTGCGCACCTTCCTTTTTTGTTAATGTTGAATATATTTGGGGTGCGCACCCATTCTTTGATTGTTGATGTTGAATGTTTTTGTGGTGCGCACCTGTCCTTTCATTGTTTATACTGAATATTTTTTTTGTAGGTGCGCACCTTCGTTTTTTGTTAATGCTGAATATATTTGGGGTGCGCACCCATTGTTTGATTTTTGATGTTGAATGTTTTTGTGGTGCGCACCTGTCCTTTGATTGTTTATATTGAATATTTTTTTGTAGGTGCGCACCTTCCTGTTTTGTTAATGTTGAATATATTTGAGGTGCGCACCCTTTCTTTGATTGTTGATGTTGAATGATTTTGTGGTGCGCACCTGTCCTTTGACTGTTCATATTGAATATTTTTTTGTAGGTGCGCACCTTCCTTTTTTGTTAATGTTGAATATATTTGGGGTGCGCACTCATTCTTTGATTGTTGGTATTGAATATTTTTTTGTAGGTGCGCACCTTCCTTTTTTGTTAATGTTGAATATATTTGGGGTGCGCACTCATTCTTTGATTGTTGGTATTGAATATTTTTTTGTGGGTGCGTACCTTCCATTGATTGTTAATGTTGAATATATCTGGGGTGCGCACCCATTCTTTGATTGTTGATGTCGAATGTTTTTGTTTTGCGCACCTGTCCTTTCATTGTTTATATTGAATATTTTTTTGTAGGTGCGCACCTTCCTTTTTTGTTAATGTTGAATATATCTGGGGTGCGCACCCATTCTTTGATTGTTGATGATGAATGTTTGTTTGTGGGTGTGCACCTTCCTGTGATTTTTAATGTTGAATATGTTTGGTGTCCGTACGCATTGTTTGATTTGTTTTATAGTGCACAACCGTCCTTTTATTGTTGATGTTGAATGTTTGTTGGATGTACACCTGTCTTTTGTTGATGTTGAATATTTTATGTGCTCGCACCAACCTTTGATTGTTAATGTTAGATGATATTTTGCTGCACACCGTCCTTTTCTTGATGTTAAACGTTTATGAAGTGCTCCTCTTCGTTTGCTAATTGGTATTGAATATTTGTAAGGCTATGCACCATCCCTTGATTGTTAATGATGAATGTCTTTGGGGTGCGCAGCCTTCGTTTGCTTTTTGATACTGATTTTTGTTTTTTTTGGTGCGCACCATTTCTTTTTTATTAATTGAAACTGTATATATTTTTTGGTGCACACATCCATTGGTTGTTGATACAAACTGTTTTTTGGGGTGCGTAGGCCTACTATCCCTTGATGGTTGATATTGATAGTTGCTTTTTGGGGGTGCGCACCGTCCTTTACTTGTTGATATTTTTGGCGCGCGCACAATCATTTGATTGTTGGTGTTGAATGTTCTTGGATGTACACTCCATTCTTTGAAATTGTCTTTAGTAGTTTTGAATACACACAGTTTGTGACTTTTTTTGCTGAATGATACATTAAAATGTTTTCCTGTCTCTGAAACACAAAAAGAATGAACTATTTTAAACAGTAATTTGAAACAGTATTAGAAGAAGAACGATTTCAAGATGTGTATATATATTAACAATGACAACAAAAACGATAATAACTATATAGATTTAATACTAACCCCTATGTTGTGCTAACGTTGCGTACATTGTCTATGACGTCACAACCGTAAACCTTCCCACAACTTCAAACCGTCAAAATCGGGAATGGGTTGATGTCGGAGAGGGGTGTGTGTGTTAAATATACAGATATTTTGTCATAGATTTGTTGTATGTTAACGGGAGGTATTTCTTTTTATCACAAACCGAGAAACCAGTATAGGAGTAGAATTAGTTCATTAATATATATCTCGGCGGTCGAGGTTCATGTTAATGAACTAGATAGTAGAATTTGCCGTTTCTGATTTTATTAAGTAACACTGGCGTAGGAAGCGGGATGTGGGGTGGGCAAGGGGGGCACGTGGCCCCCCACTTTGTAGCAGCATCGGTGTTTTTCTTTTACATACATATATATATATATGTGTGTGTGTGTGTGTGTGCCGCCCCCCCCCCCAGTTTTTGGCACCTCCCACAAAATTATGGACATTCGAAACTAATTTTAAAAAGATAACAACACATAAATTCTTATTCATTATTTTGAGCTCGTCGATTATGTAGTAAGTCGTGAATTTGACATTTTCGTCAAAATAATGAATGATTTTATTTATAGGTGCCGAAACTGGAAATCAAAATGGCCGACGTAACCAGTAATCATAGAATAAGTTTTAGATGAGTAGTGCATTTGGGATAGGCCTGCTAGAATACTCGTGGATAGCTATACCCGCAAACAAAAAACCATGAAAACTAAAATACGATGCAACTAACTCTCGAAACTTTAGGAAACGTTTGTGTAAAATATACATACTGACATTCTATTATTTAGAATATTAAATTTCGTACCACTATCACCACTATCACAGACGCACAAATAAACATATAAAATATCCAATATGCACAATGTATATAACTTGTATATAATTTTTCTTCCCTTTCTATTTCAGCAACAAAGACACATCTGTACATATATTTGCATTCATTTCCGCAATTGATATTAATGTTTTATTACGGAGATGCCTGTCGCTTTTAAAACAGAAATAAACACTGTAAGAATCTCAGTCAGTTCTGAAAATGTAGCGAGATAGTTTCATACAAATGAAGTCCCCGCCCCTATTTCTTTAAATCCTAGGGAAGGGGACTCTCTCTTTGGTACGTTGAATTTATGATTAGGTCCATGCCGCTTCCGACGCCCCTGCATAATACGTAAACACAAAGGCAGCAAGTAACCAAACAATAACACTCATCAAACATAGGATACATTGACTAATGATAACAATGCATCCGAAACCCAATAATGGCCCAGCAATTAATGTATTAATATGTCAGGCAGAAGTCTGAGGAATGTTGAATTAAACTTCATCCAAATATACACAAATGCACACCACAAACCACCACGAGTGGATTGGACAAAAGAAAACCGACCGACTCTAGACACGCAAATGCATCCCTGCCGCCAACCAGCCACTCCCACCCATAGGTAAACAGGACAAAAGAAAATCCGTCCACCTACCACAAACACAATTTTGTTTGGAAATGTACTTTTCTCCACTGACGGATGACAAACAACCAGATCCACAAAGACAAGACAAAAATAAGCACGAAGTGGTCATAACACCCAAGACTTCTGAGGATACCAACCAAGCCAGAGACAAGACGGCTTGCACAAATAAACCTGCCAACTACAAAAAATAAGTCCTCTAGCTAGTCGTGCACCAAACAGTATCTGAGTGGGTCAAAGTTGGAGGTTCACCCAATTTTTCATCCCACGGTTAATGCTAGCAGTCTTGCTATTGGTTATCAATGTGAGTGTTTCTGTAACCGGATGTTTTAAATTGCATATCACATACACTACAATTTTAAAACAGTTTACATATATTTTATTCTTTCTAACTCTAATAGTGTAAAGCTGTTTCTTATTTTGTTTCTATTGTTTTCCTGTGTCTTTGGTATTGTCAGCTTGGGTTGTGTTCACCCTCAACTCAGTGTTCAGGCCAGGTAATCGTTCAGTAGTAAGCTCATCTATTGTTTCTTTTGTTACCTGGTGTTCTCTGGAGTCAGAGACTTTTAAACATTCAAGCAAGACAGGTGGTTTTCAGCATTGCAAGTTTTATAGTTGATCAAGTTCTGCACGGCACAGTTATTAACAGCACAGGTAAATACAAACATATATTTTAAGATATAACCATGTGTTTTAAGTAGTAAAATAGATTAGTGTATGCATATTTTATGATAAGCCTTAAATTAGAACTTAGCATGTGCTAAGCACGTCATAAAACTATATAAATACCTGTGTAAATACGAATTACGACATCACATATAAGTAAATATTTAACCTACCGACTGTGGGCCAGGTCGTTTGAATATCGATGCTGGTTGTGCTACATCATTGATAACCTGTCAACAAAATACCACTTATAAATAGGAGCACATAAAATATACACATAGAATATATTCATATATACACTTAATAATAAAGTAGTTTAATAACTAATTTAGTTATTTACTTATTTGTATTATCAAACCTAATCAAATATTCGTCTTAGAAGACAAATATCCCTATATAATTATAAACATTATTAAACACTACTTTAACTCGTTCGCTATAGAATAAGTTTTATCAACTGCTTACACATGCTAAGTTCTAACTTAAGGCTTATCATAAAATATGCATACACTAATCTAGTTTACTACTTAAAACACATGGTTATATCTTAAAATATATGTTTGTATTTACCTGTGCTGTTAATAACTGTGCCGTGCAGAACTTGATGAACTATAAAACTTGCAATGCTGAAAACCACCTGTTTGGCTTGAATGTTTAAAAGTCTCTGACTCCAGAGAACACCAGGTAACAAAAGAAACAATAGATGAGCTTATTACTGAACGATTACCTGGCCTGAACACCGAGTTGAGGGTGAACACAACCCAAGTTGACAATACCAAAGACACAGGAAAACAATAGAAACAAAATAAGAAACAGCTTTGCACTATTAGAGTTAGAAAGAATAAAATATATGTAAACTCTTTTAAAATTGTAGTGTATGTGATATGCAATTTAAAACATCCGGTTACAAACTCCCCTCCCAAATAAAATGATGTCCTCATCATTTGTCTGGGTTTTGTTCCAATAGATTGAGCATAACTCTGCAGACTTTCCTAGGGGCTCTTGAGAAAAAATCACTTTCTGCCAAAGCCTGCAGAAAAGTAGCTTTCTCTCTCCAAGTAGATTCCAGAGTACATGTTGTTTGGAGCATACTAAATTCTCCACTTCGAAATCTAGCTGGTGGACATCTGTCTCTATTGGATCTTCTGAGTATCGGTAGTATGTCCTCTGCACCTTGAACTTCATGGTCTGATTCTGGTGAGAATCATGGGAGCTGACACCATGTTGCTCACCATTGGATCCTATGGACTCTGGTATAGAATTCCGTTCATCATCTTGACCCAACTGTTGATCCACTGGTAAGATTTCTGTTTCCAACGGTTCTTCTTCTGGTTTTTCATCCTTTTCCACACCATTGCTGATCGCAATGTCAGGATGGGTGGTATCTCCTGAACCAGTTCCTTCTCCAGCATCTGTGACAGCGATGTTTGGGGCGCTGACCACTGGAGGTTCTTGAACCGAAGGACCAACCACAAACCCATCAGAATCATCCTCCAACAAACTATCATCTCCAGATGGGGTTGCTCCATCATTGGATTCTGATGACTGTGGTTTTCTCACTGGTGTCTTTGGTAGGTGCGGTCGCAGTCTTGTCGTCGTTGGTGGTGTGTCAGGCAGTATCCTTCTTGGCTTTTCATCGGTTAAAATAAAAGGAAGAGAAGTGATTGGCAGGAGAAGGTTGCAGTGTAAAGTGTGACTCCTTCCCTGTCCATCCTCTCTCTTCAGCACAAATACTGGGACTTCTGGATTAGGTTGACGATGTACAATGTACACATCTTCCTCCCATTTATCTGCCAGTTTGTGTTTTCCCTCAAACGCCAACTGCCTGACAAGTACTCTGTCTCCAATATGGATGATTGCACCTCGCACTTTTGCATGAAAATACTTCTTCTGCTTGTGTTGGCTTTGGTCAATATGGTCGGATGCCAGCTTGTAAGAATCCTGTAGTCGTTTCCTAAGTCCTGAAACATAACTGGACAGGTTCTTCTTGTCTTGCTGCAAATCCATGCCAAGTGCTACATCCACAGGTAATCTAGGATGGCGGCCAAACATCAAGAAGAAAGGCGAATGTCCTGTTGTCTCATGGCTCGTGCTGTTGTATGCATGAACAAGAGGTGAGACGTAAGATTTCCAGTCAGTCTTCTTGTTAGGATCTAATGTTCCCAACATACTAAGAAGAGTCCTGTTGAACCTCTCAGTTATGCCATTTCCCATCGGGTGGTATGGGGTTGTTCTTGACTTCGTTATCCCTGCCCCTGAACAAAGCTGTTTGATGAGCTGGCTCTCAAAGTTGGCTCCTTGATCAGAATGGATTCGAAGAGGAAATCCATAGTGAACAATGAAGTTATTGAAGAGAGCCCCTGCTGTTGTTCTTGCTGTCTGGTTTCTTGTAGGAATAGCCTGGGCATAACGGGTGAAGTGATCTGTGATCACCAAGATGTTCTGGAAACCTCCTTTTGATGTCTCGAGTGTCAGATAGTCCATGCAGACTAACTCCATTGGCTGGCTGGTGGAGATGCTGACTAATGGAGCACGAATATTGGTGTTCGATTTCCGTCTAACACATCTGCCACACCCCTTAATCCAGTTGTCAACAGCCTTGGACATCCCTGGGAAATAGAATCTTTCTTGCAAAAGTGACAAGGTCCTGTCGCGTCCTTAATGTCCTGCATCATTATGGAGTCTCTGGAGAGCACGCTTCCTGTATTCATTTGATAAAACCAGCTGTTTCCTCTCCTTCCCATTGATCTTTGTCCTTCGATAAAGTACTCCTTTATCAAGTAACAAATGATCAAGTTCCCTAAACAGCGTTGTTGACTCTGGTGAAACAGGAACTCGATCTCGAGATGGTCTCTCTCCATAAGTTAGAGGTCTTGCAAACTGGCCAATGATGGGATCTCTCATTTGTGCTGATCGCCAATCTCTGGATGACATGCAGTCAACACTCCTGATATCTACATCATCCAAAGGATGGGTAGATAAGCAAAGAGTTTCCAGATAATTGGGGATCTGACTGGCAGAGCAAATGGCTTTCACTGAAGTAGTGGGGATGTTCACACTCTCAGCTGACTGGATTCCAGGAAGTCTTGACAGGGCATCTGCATATGAGTTGAGCTTGCCTGGTCTATACTGGATGTTAAAGTCATATGAAGCAAGAGCGGCTAGCCATCGATGTCCTGTCGCATCCAGCTTGGCAGTTGTCAGGACGTATGTTAATGGACTGTTGTCTGTTATGATGGTGAACTTGTTTCCATAGAGGTAGTCATGGAACTTTTCTGTAACAGCCCATTTCAATGCCAAAAACTCCATCTTGTGCACAGGGTAGTTCTTCTCTGCCTTGTTTAATCCCTGGCTAGCATAGGCAATGACTTGCTTCACTCCATCGTGGTCTTGGTAAAGAACTGCACCAAGTCCCTCCCCACTGGCATCTGTGTGCAGTTCAAATGGCAGATTGTAGTTGGCATAACCCAACACAGGTGGAGTCGAAAGAGCGGTCTTCAAGTTGTCAAAAGCATTCTGCTGTTCTGGACCCCAATACCAAGAAGAAGGAGTGTAATTATATTTCTTGTTCCTCTTGCCTTTCTTCATGTTAGTAGGTGGAAGCAAGTCTGTTAAAGGCCGAGCTATTCTAGAAAAGTTCTTTACATACTTTCTATAGTATCCAGCAAATCCAAGAAATTGACGAACCTGGTCTGGATTTGTCAATGCTGGCCAATTGACAATCTTGTCAATCTTCCCTGAATCTGGTTTGATACCATCTGCAGAAACAATATGTCCCACATACTTGACTTCACTCTGGAAAAATTTACATTTCTTTGGTGAAAGCTTGAGGCCATTCTCCCTAAGTTTCTTAAAGACAAGTTCCATCCTCTCCAAATGTTGTTCATAACTGTTGGAGAAAATGATCAAGTCATCGATGTAGATCATACAGATCTTCAAGTGGAGATCACCAAGACAGTCCTCCATCAGGCGCTGGTATGTTGCTGGTGAATTGGTAAGGCCAAAACCCATCCTGTTGTATTCATAGAACCCCAGAGGACCAACTGTAAAGGCAGTTCTGGGTTTATGTTCTTCCTCTATTTCCACCTGGTGATAGCCACTCTTCATATCCAAAACACTGAAGATTGTATTTCCAGCTAAAGAGTCAAAGATTTCTTCAATGCGAGGGAGTGCATATGAATCTTTAACAGCTCGTGCATTTAGAAGCCGATAGTCAATGCACATCTGCAAAGAATTATCGGGCTTTCTAGCAATGACAACTGGTGATGCCCAGGGACTATATGATCACCTGATAACACCACTAGCAAGCAACTGATGAAGATGTTGCTTTACCTCATTGAACATAGAAGGCGGAATGCGTCGGTGCCGCATCTTGAAAGGAATTTCATCGAATAAATCAATGCGATGCTTCACCCTGGGGCAGAATCCAATATCTAAATCACCTTTAGAAAAAATGTCCTGATATTGGAGAATGAGACTAATGCCTTGCTTCAGCTCCTCTTCAGTAAGTATATCTGAAGACAAAGTCATTTTCTCCAAAATGGACTTCTCATCTTCAGTGATGTCGAATGGAAGATCTTCAATCGTGATTGGTTGAAGTTCACACAGAAGACCTCTCGGTGGTATAACCACTGTCTGGGTAGTGATGTTAGCCACTGGAACATCCACCACAGAGCTACCCTGAAAACTGTAACTCAGAATAGCAGGCGAGACATCCAGTTCTGCTGTAACTGAATGCTGGGTAGGATGGAGTGCAGCACAAACATTCCTATAAGGAACCTTCCTGTCTATGTAACCTCTCACAGTTACAGTTTGGTTTGGTGGAATGATGATGTTGCTGGTAGCAGCACTTCGCACAAGTCCCAACCTAAACTTGTTACGAGTCAACTCCTTTTCCTGCAAAACAATTGCCCTGAAAGCTAAATAAAAAGAAGTTTGCAGATTGGCACACTGCAGAAAGCGAGTTCCATACTCTTTGCAGCATTCATCAAGAGCTGGTGTCAATATGTTGGTACCAATCAAAACTGGAACATCACTGTTGTACCTGCTATCTGGAACAACTAGCAATAAAGAATGATAAGGAGTTTCTGAAAGAAGACCCTTAAAAATAAGAGTTGCTTCCACATATCCTCGATATGGTAAACTCTCTCCATCGGCACATTCAATGTCCAACAAAGTTTCCAATGGATGAACTGTCAAATGAGAAAGAAACTGTTTGTAAAATGTCTCACCGATAGTGGAAACAGTTGACCCAGTATCAAGGAGACCTCTACAAACATGTCCATCAATGCTAACAGTCACCTCACTAGTATCACCAACAAGACCATCAGGTAAACCACGACGTCTGACAGACATATTATTGCAAACAGGAAAGTTAACATTTTCCTGTTGAAATCGTCTGGAGTGATCTAGTCGTACCCTGCATGCCATCTGGATGTGACCATACTGTAAACACCTATAGCATTGAGGAAGTCTATCCTCAGATGCATAAACAAAATGGTCTGAAGTGGGTGTTGGGGTGGAGGGTGGTGACTTCGAGGAGAAAAAATCTGTTTCAGCCTCATTCAGTTTCTGTTCGAATCGATCCAACTTGGATGAAAGTTGGAGTACCGCTTCTTTTAGTTGTCGGATAACTTCTGAATTGTAGTCCCCCATGATAGATTACTAACAATTACCTCCAAACATCAAATAATCTACACTGAATGGCTATCAGGAGAAACAACAACCTCAAGACACATAACTAAAACTACATTATCTCCCAACAATCTAAACATACCTGCAAATCAATGTACACAACATAAAAGGAAATGTGAAATGTACAGTGACCAACTAAATACTACAAATACATTGTAGTTATGTGAGTAGCAAAACCTGAAAATAAAAATTCATTCAAACTTTAGAAACTTGAAAAACAAGCTTCTAAAAAATAAAAATTCTGTGTCAAATATATTGCTACCCCATGTTTGTGTGGTGTGTGTGTGTATTTCAATGTATGATGGAAATAATCTGTATTAAAAAAAACTAAAAGTGGAAGTCTTATATATGTAAGCTTTCTAGACTATAGAACAACTGAAAAGAAAGAAGAGGGGGGAAAAATCGGAATGAAGAAATATCAGCAAACCACAAAAACCAAATCATCCTGAAATAAAAACTAAGTGCAAGTATCTAAACATATTAGTAATGTGCACATATCTCAACTATTTGAGTTTTTTGTTTTAAATAAATACAAACCCTACTTGTAACTTCAGTCTTAAATTATAGTTTAGCTATTTATAACTAAATATAACCTATTTATTCAAAGTGATAGTTCCTTAAATTTATAATTGTCTAATTTAAATTTATTAGTTTAAATTCAATAAAATTATTTTATAAATCTTGAATTAACTTTGGCTTAGTATTAAGTATGTTTAAATTTATGTTTATATACTAAATGGTAATTACCTACATAACAATCACTAAATTACTTAAACTTTATATCAAACGAAGTCAGTCAACTAAATGGACGTAAACTAAGTTAGTATCGGCACCTATAGCTATAAAAACTATAACACAACAACAACCAGCATCATGACATTTTTCAACAAAATATAAATATCAAACACAAATGATTAACCAGTAAACAGACATCAGCAAAATATAAATGATAAGTTCAAGTCTGTAAACACGCAATTATTCAGATTCATAATGCTTATACTACATTTATATGTGTTGCTATGTACATGTACAGTTACAATCAAAGTGGGTGAGCTAAATTACAAATGGGAGTTACATACATTAATTAATCTGAAAAAAATCTGGAAAAAAATTATAACCAGACTTTAGCCTGTTATTAACAAAGAGTGATTCAGATTGAATGCACTATTTATTAAGCACTGACTGAAGTAATAAACATAACTAGGAAATATATTATCTAAACAGAAAACTGAATATGTTAAACTATTAAATAGCAACCTTAAATATATTTAAATGGAAAGTTCAAAAACAAAACTAAAGTTTGTCAAAGTAAATAAATTAAATTAAAGTGAAAGCAATTAAGAAATGTAATTATACAAGTGTGTATATATCCTCAGAGACAATATCCCTTTAAGAGTTATATTAGTCTATAAAAATAGATACGTACTGTTTAACAAAACAAAAATAAACAAAGCTAAATTAAACTAAAACAAACAAAAATCAAATTTGAATTTAAATAATTAAACACAAGTTATAATAAATTTGTAAATCAATTACACAATAGTTTAGCTGAAAAAATATTAAACTACCTTCATTGGTATCAGTGTAACTAACTAAAATTAAGAAAAAAATCTAAATTAATTTTCCAAAAATAAAACTAGTAAATAAATAATTAATCAAAACAAAACAAAAAAAATTAGCAATTATTACATGTACTTTATAAGTACATCATCAAAAAGTTTAGTAAAAAAATGTTTCTCTGAAGACAACAGTGAGTAACAATAATATAAATAGACTAAGAAAATAAACAAATGAATAAGAAAATATCAACAACAAAATATATATAGAGAGAATACTCACAGATTAGATACAGATGAAGAGAGTTTACATCAAACACATGAATAAAACACAACACACAATCAATAAGTCACTTTAGCTGTCACTCAAATGTTTTTAAAATAAAACTGAATAAAAATAAATCAGTTCTTCATAAATGTCAATGAATGTCAAAGTTCACAGAATGTTACATCACACAAGGTCACCTGGTACAAAATAAAAAAATCACAAGCAGTCACATGATCACATGGTGGAACACAGTCTCGAATCACAAGAGTCACATTGCACAAAAGCGAACGAGTTAAAGTAGTGTTTAATAATGTTTATAATTATATAGGGATATTTGTCTTCTAAGACGAATATTTGATTAGGTTTGATAATACAAATAAGTAAATAACTAAATTAGTTATTAAACTACTTTATTATATGAATATATTCTATGTGTATATTTTATGTGCTCCTATTTATAAGTGGTATTTTGTTGACAGGTTATCAATGATGTAGCACAACCAGCATCATTATTCAAATGACCTGACCCACAGTCGGTAGGCTAAATATTTACTTATATGTGATGTCGTAATTCTGTGTGTTATAGAATATACACACAGGTATTTATATAGTTTTATGACGTGCCTAGCACATGCTTATAGCAATGATGTGATAATTAAATTAATCTTTGAATTATAATTATATTTGATTTGAGTCTGAATTGAAATGTATGTGTGTTAAATGTACATTAGTAATATAATATTGAAGTAAATTGTACTTAACCTGGAAAATGTAACTGATTTTATGTTCTTTTGTTATTCCAGGGTCGTTATAGAGATATATATTTGTGTGCGAATGTTTTTATAAACATCGGGATCTTCACATCCCTCCAGGTGATCCCTGAATAAAGACCTTAAACCCCAGCTGAAGTCTTCTGTGCTATATATAGAACATTCGGTAACATTTCTTTTATGTTCTTTTATCTGGCTAGTAAATTCGTGTAATTTAATTTGAACTAGTGTCAATCTACCAACTACCATCGTTCTTGAAACGTGTAAGGGATCCTATTAAAATTATCATGACTATTTTTGTGCGGAACTAGGGCAGGCATAGATGGTAACGGTTAAGTCTGAAATGAGCAGCTTAATGCGAAATTTCTTCGTTTCAAATATAATTTATGTGGCTGTATGACTCGAAACCCCTAGAGACTTCGCTCACCAGTCTTAGACCCCCACCTGCACAATTATCTGTTGATACAGACAATATACCTAAAGACGAACTTAAATAAAGTAGTATTGTATAATTTTTCATTCTTCCAAGTTTTTATTCGTTTATGTTTAATGATTTGCACACCAAGTTTTCTTACAAACGCGTAGCATGATCTGGACCTGGAGTTTGTGTGTTGGGGGGGGGGGGGGGGGGGGGGGGGGGGGGGGGGGGTTCGAATATGAAAAACCCTATCTTACATTTTCCCCGACACCTACCCACTTTACTTCTTTCGATATCTTTCCGACCTCGATGTTTCTTTCTTTCAACCAGACTGGTTGTTTCATGACATGACCGAAAGAACAACCACGTCCACGACTACTACTACTAATCTAAACAAGAAAAAAAAGGCCATTATAAATTACAATGTGAAAAAACAACCCCAACACCAAATACTTTGATTAAGAAACAACACTGTTGTGTTTATTACAGAAATATTATTAGCCAACAGAAATTGTTATAAAATGGCGGGTGGGTGGGCAAAATTATATTTCAGGCAATATTCGGGTACACACCATCCTTTGACTGTTAATGTTGAATATTTTTTGGGGTGCGCAGTATCCTCGGATTATTGATGTTTATTGTTTTTTGTGTGTGCACCCATACTTTGCTTATTAAAATTGGATGATTTATTTTGGTGCGCACCATTCATGTTGATGTTGAACTTGTTTGGGGTGCACATCCATTCTTTGATTGTTGATGTTGAATGTTTTTGGGGTGTGCACCGTCGTTTGATTGTTAATATTGAATATTTTTTTGTGGGTGCGTACCTTCCATTGATTGTTAATGTTGAATATATTTGGCGTGCGCACCCATTCTTTGATTGTTGATGTTGAACGATTTTGTGGTGCGCACCTGTCCTTTCATTGTTTATATTGAATATTTTTTTGTAGGTGCGCACCTTCCTTTTTTGATAATGTTGAATATATTTGGGGTGCGCACCCTTTCTTTGATTTTTGATGTTAAATGTTTTTGTGGTGCGCGCCTGTCCTTTGATTGCTTATATTGAATATTTTTTTGTAAGTGTGCACCTTCCTTTTTTGTTAATGTTGAATATATTTGGGGTGCGCACCCATTCTTTGATTGTTGATGTTGAATGTTTTTGTGGTGCGCGACTGTCCTTTGATTGTTAATATTAAAAAAAAAATTGTGGGTGCGTACCTTCCATTGATTGTTAATGTTGAATATGTTTGTGGTGCGCACCTGTCCTTTGATTGTTTATATTGAATATTTTTTTGTAGGTGCGCACCTTCCTGTTTTGTTAATGTTGAATATATTTGGATTGTTAATGTTGAATACGCACCCATTCTTTGATTGTTGATGTTGAATGTTTTTGTGGTGCGCACCTGCCTTTCATTGTTTATATTGAATATTTTTGTGTAGGTGCGCACCTTCGTTTTTTGTTAATGTTGAATATATTTGGGGTGCGCACCCATCATTCTTTGATTTTTGTGGTGGTATTGACTATTTTTTTTGTAGGTGCGCACCTTCCTTTTTTGTTAATGTTGAATATATTTGGGGTGCGCACTCATTCTTTGATTGTGGTGCGCACCTGTCCTTTGATATATGAATATTTTTTTGTGGGTGCGTACCTTCCTGTTGATTTTAATGTTGAATATATCTGGGGTGCGCACCCATTCTTTGATTGTTGATGTCGAATGTTTTTGTTTTGCGCACCTGTCCTTTGATTGTTTATATTGAATATTTTTTGGTAGGTGCGCACCTTCCTTTTTTGTTAATGTTGAATATATTTGGGGTGCGCACTCATTCTTTGATTGTTGATGTTGAATATTTTTTTGTGGTGCGCACCTGTCCTTTTTTGTTAATTTGAATATATTTGGGGTTTATTGTTGGTATTGAATATTTTTTTGTGGGTGCGTACCTTCCATTGATTGTTAATGTTGAATATATCTGGGGTGCGCACCCTTTGATTGTTGATGATTGTTTTTGTTTTGCGCACCTGTTCAATGTTTTTTGGGGTAGGTGCGCACCTGTTTTTTTAATGTTGAATATATCTGGGGTGCGCATTCTTTGATTGTTGATGATGAATGTTTGTTTGTGGGTGTGCACCTTCCTGTGATTTTTAATGTTGAATATGTTTGGTGTCCGTACGCATTGTTTGATTTGTTTTATAGTGCACACCGTCCTTTTATTGTTGATGTTGAATGTTTGTTGGATGTACACCTGTCTTTTGTTGATGTTGAATATTTTATGTGCTCGCACCAACCTTTGATTGTTAATGTTAGATGATAGTTTGCTGCACACCGTCCTTTTCTTGATGTTGAACGTTTATGAAGTGGTCCTCTTCGTTTGCTAATTGGTATTGAATATTTGTAAGGCTATGCACCATCCCTTGATTGTTAATTGTTAATGATGAATGTCTTTGGGGTGCGCAGCCTTCGTTTGATTTTTGATATTGATTGTGGGTTTTTTGGTGCGCACCATTCCTTTTTTATTAATTGAAACTGTATATATTTTTTGGTGCACACATCCATTGGCTGTTGATACAAACTGTTTTTTGGGGTGCGTAGGCCTACTATCCCTTGATGGTTGATATTGATAGTTGCTTTTTGGGGGTGCGCACCGTCCTTTACTTGTTGATATTTTTGGCGCGCGCACAATCATTTGATTGTTGGTGTTGAATGTTCTTGGATGTACACTCCATTCTTTGAAATTGTCTTTAGTACTTTTGAATACACACAGTCTGTTGACTTCTTTTGCTGAATGATACATCAAAACGTTTTCCTGTCTCTGAAACACAAAAAGAATGAACTATTTTAAACAGTAATTTGAAACAGTGTTAGAAGAAGAACGATTTCAAGATGTGTATATATATTAACAATGACAACAAAAACGATAATAACTATATAGATTTAATACTAACCCCTATGTTGTGCTAACGTTGCGTACATTGTCTATGACGTCACAACCGTAAACCTTCCCACAACTGCAAACCGTCAAAATCGGGAATGGGTTGATGTCGGAGAGGGGTGTGTGTGTTAAATATACAGATATTTTGTCATAGATTTGTTGTATGTTAACGGGAGGTATTTCTTTTTATCACAAACCGAGAAACCAGTATAGGAGTAGAATTAGTTCATTAATATATATCTCGGCGGTCGAGGTTCATGTTAATGAACTAGATAGTAGAATTTGCCGTTTCTGATTTTATTAAGTAACACTGGCGTAGGAAGCGGGATGTGGGGTGGGCAAGGGGGGCACGTGGCCCCCCACTTTGTAGCAGCATCGGTGTTTTTCTTTTACATACATATATATATATATGTGTGTGTGTGTGTTCGTGTGTACCGCCCCCCCCCCCCCCAGTTTTTGGCACCTTCCACAAAATTATGGACATTCGAAACTAATTTTAAAAAGATAACAACACATAAATTCTTATTCATTATTTTGAGCTCGTCGATTATGTAGTAAGTCGTGAATTTGACATTTTCGTCAAAATAATGAATGATTTTATTTATAGGTGCCGAAACTGGAAATCAAAATGGCCGACGTAACCAGTAATCATAGGACAAGTTTTAGATGAGTAGTGCATTTGGGATAGGCCTGCTAGAATACTCGTGGATAGCTATACCCGCAAAAAAAACCCCATGAAAACTAAAATACGATGCAACTAACTCTCGAAACTTTAGGAAACGTTTGTGTAAAATATACATACTGACATTCTATTATTTAGAATATTAAATTTCGTACCACTATCACCACTATCACAGACGCACAAATAAACATATAAAATATCCAATATGCACAATGTATATAACTTGTATATAATTTTTCTTCCCTTTCTATTTCAGCAACAAAGACACATCTGTACATATATTTGCATTCATTTCCGCAATTGATATTAATGTTTTATTAAGGAGATGCCTGGCGCTTTTAAAACAGAAATAAACACTGTAAGAATCTCAGTCAGTTCTGGAAATGTAGCGAGATAGTTTTATATTGCTTTAACTCCTAGGGAAGGGGACTCTCTCTTTGGTACGTTGAATTTATGATTAGGGCCATGCCGCTTCCGACGCCCCTCCATAATACGTAAACACAAAGGCAGCAAGTAACCAAACAACAACACTCATCAAACATAGGATACATTGACTAATGATAACAATGCATCCGAAACCCAATAATGGCCCAGCAATTAATGTATTAATATGTCAGGCAGAAGTCTGAGGAATGTTGAATTAAACTTCATCCAAATATACACAAATGCACACCACAAACCACCACGAGTGGATTGGACAAAAGAAAACCGACCGACTCTAGACACACAAGTGCATCCCTGCCGCCAACCACCCACTCCCACTCATAGGTAAACAGGACAAAAGAAAATCCGTCCACCTACCACAAACACAATTTTGTTTGGAAATGTACTTTTCTCCACTGACGGATGACAAACAACCAGATCCACAAAGACAAGACAAAAATAAGCACGAACTGGTTATAACACCCAAGACTTCTGAGGATACCAACCAAGCCAGAGACAAGACGGCTTGCACAAATAAACCTGCCAACTACAAAAAATAAGTCTTCTAGGTAGTCGTGCACCAAACAGTATCTATGTGGGTCAAAGTTGGAGGTGCACCCCAACTTTTCATCCCACAGTTAATGCTAGCAGTCTTGCTATTGGCTATAAATGTGAGTGTTTCTTTTATGTTCTTTTATCTGGCTAGTAAATTCGTGTAATTTAATTTGAACTAGTGTCAATCTACCAACTACCATCGTTCTTGAAACGTGTAAGGGATCCTATTAAAATTATCATGACTATTTTTGTACGGAACTAGGGTAGGCATAGATGCTACCGGTTAAGTCTGAAATGAGCAGCTTAATGCGAAATTTCTTCGTTTCAAATATAATTTATGAGGCTATATGATTCGAACCCCCTAGAGACTTCGCTCACTAGTCTTAGACCCCCACTTGCACAATTCTCTGTTGATACAGACAATATACCTAAAGACGAACTTAAATAAAGTAGTATTGTATAATTTTTCATTCTTCCAAGTTTTTATTCACTTATGTTTAATGATTTGCACACCAAGTTTTCTTACAAACGCGTAGCATGATCTGGACCTGGAGTTTGTGTGTTGGGGTCGGGGGGTCGAATGTGAACGAAACTGACCCTTTTGTCTACATTTTCCCCGGACACCTACCCACCGGACTCTTTACCCCTATCTTAAGGTGACCTAAGAAAAATTTCTTGTTTCGATGGCTTTCCACGGACGTGTCTTGATTTTAACCAGACTGATTGTTTGATGGCATGAACGAAACAACAACCACGTCCACGACTGCTACTACTAATCTAAACAAGAAAAAAAGGCCATTATAAATTACAATGTGAAAAAACAACCCCAACACCAAATACTCTGATTAAGAAACAACACTGTTGTGTTTATTACAGCAATATTATTAGCCAACAGAAATTGTTATAAAATGGGGGATGGGTGGGCAAATATTTCAGGCAATATTCGGGTACACACCATCCTTTGACTGTTAATGATGAATGTTTTTTGGGGTGCGCAGCATCCTCGGATTATTGATGTTTATTGTTTTTTGTGTGTGGACCCATCCTTTGATCATTAAAATTGGATGATTTATTGAGGTTCGCACCATTCTTGATGATGTCGTATGCTTTTTGCGGTTGCGCATCTGTCCTTTGATTGTTGATGTTGAATGTTTTTTGGGGGTTGCGCACCTGTCCTTTGATTGTTGATGTTGAATATGTTGGGGGGGGGGGGGGGGGGGGGCGTACCCGACCTTTGATCGTTGATGTTGAATATTTTTGGGGTGCGCACCGAACCTTTGATTGTTGATGTTGAATATTTTTGGGGTTCGCACCCGTCCTTTGATTGTTAATGTTGGATGACTTTCTGTTTCGCAACATCATTTGGTTGATGTTGAATGTTTATAATGCATGGAGTGCTACCCGGTGTTTTCTTATTGTGATTTAGTATTGTTTGTAGGTGCGCACCATCCTTTGTTTGTTAATATTGAATGTGAATTGCTGTGCACCATCCTTTGATTGTTAATGTTAAATATCTTTTTTGTGGGTTCGCACCATCCTTTGATTGTTGATGTTGGATGTGTTTGGGGTGCATACCCGTTCTTTGATTGTTGATGAATGTTTTTAGGGTTTAAGATAGACTGATTTTTGGGTCAAAATTTTGTTCTGTGTTAACGAGAGGTATTACTTTTTATCACAAACTGAAAAACCAATATAGAAGTACACAATGTAGTTCATTAAAATAAGTCTCGGCGGCCGAGTTTTATTTTAATGAACTAAAATAGAATTTGCCTGTTTTATTAAGTAATTATCCACAAAATTGGGGACAGCGAAACTAAGTTATTGATTATTTTAAGCTGGTCGATTTGTCCGTCTGTATATTAAGTAAGAAACTGTATTGTTGATAAAGGGGGAATCAGTATGCAATTTGCCCCTGTGGAGGCGGGAGTCAGCTTAGTACTTAGAACACTCGTCTATGATTATTGTGTCGTAGTATTTCACATTGGTACGTTCTGCGGAATGTGTATTTCTGTCAACAAACACTCGTCTGCCCCCGTGTACCCATCTAATTAAAATCAGCTCCACTATTACATGTGGATCTAACAGCAGCCGGTTGAAGCTCATGTCCAGTTTACCTTTGATTCGACCAATCAAAACCTTACTTGCAAAATCATGCCAGTGATTTGAACAGAATTTGAAAACATTCGGGATTATGCCGAGGGTATACGAAATGATTCGGGTGAATTACGAAGTATGCCGGAAACTAATTGCAATATAATATTTTATGTAAATTTCGTATACAATCCAGAGTTTATTACTGCACTTTCCCCCTGTTTTTTCAATGTTGAAATAGACCAATAAGTTCGCCTATTGCATAAATAGTCTCTACCGATATTTTTAGAATTTGTATGCTCCCGAATAACGTTATAAAAGGCGAAGTGTAATTGGTCGATATTTAAATTGTTATTTATAGATGAAATGTCAACTGGACATGGGAGTCGACGCAATGCTGTTAGATCTACTGATGAGAGCTAATTTTAATCAGATTGCCTTTGTACTTAAGGGGACTGGATCTAGCTCAGTCGGTAGATCGCTCGCCTGAGTTGCTCGCGTTGTAGGATAAAACCACACCAGAGGACCCATTCAGTATTTGGGATGGTATATCAAAGACTGTGGTGTGTGCTGTCCGGTCTGTGGGAAAATTCATATAAAAGATCTCTTGCTGCTAACAGAAAAATGTAACGGGTTACATGTACCTCTAAACCCGTTCTGTTAAGGCGTTCTAGCAATGCTCTAGAACTGGTGTATCAAAGGCTATGATATGTACTATCCTGTCTGTGGAACGGTGCATATATATAATATCCCTTGCTGCTAATCGAAACGAGTAACCCATGTGATGTGGCGACAGCGAGTTTCCTCACTTTGTATCGGTGTGGTCCTTAACCATATGTCCGACGCCATATAACCGTAAATAAAATGTGTTGAGTTCGTCGTTAAATAAAACATTTCCTTCATTCCTTCGTTCTGTTAATGCACATTGAAATATGTTAAATAGTTTATTATATTATCTGGGCATTTATGTTGATTTTACAAGTCAGGCTGATCAAAGCGAAGCACCGTGCCTTAAATTAATGCGTTTGTTTACTGGTAATTGTGAATCTTCAGATGAGATTTATGTAGGCCATGTCCGCCCCTGGCATCCAAAATGCCCACCTATGGTTTAAAAATAAAGAAAGATACAGCTATTTTTAGTTTCAAGGAAATTACAAATATTACGGGTCATAATTATAAAGAGGACTCATTTTAAATAGTTTCAGTTGAATCTTTGTGTTACTTCCATCATAAAATGCCAAAATTCCAAAATGTGTTCCAAACTGCATTATCTTGACAATATTGACAAAATTAAGTCAAATGGCTGCCTTCAGTTAGGCCTAGTAGGAATAACGTGTGGTTATTTATTATTATTATTTTAAAATTAATACTTAAATTACGGTACGTGTTTTTTTTTTTTTTTTTTGTTAAACTGTCAGTATGTGTTTGTGGTCCGGGTGTGCATCTTTCCAAGATATAAGGGCCATATTTGACCCGATTCTTCCTTTAAAGCCTTAATCTTAGTAATAAATACATTTGGCTTGCATCTGTATCAAATCACGTGATTCGACTATGAATGGCAATGGCTGTAAATAACTAAAAATATGCTTCTTTAATTTTCTGGATTTTTCATTACGTTTGTAAGGACATTCTTTTTTTTCATTTACATATTTATGTTGATATTTATGAACGTGTATGTTCAGAATGTAGGTCTATACTGTTGAAGCTGTTTGTCAGTTCACGTTGTTCCATCCCGCGAATCGTCTCCCTTGAAATAGCAATTTCTGCTGGTCAACTTGGCACCTAGCTGATTGTTCAAACTTCTAAGCAACATACGAATTTAGCTTATGGCTTTCCCCTTTATTTGTTAAATTGGTTGTGTCTAATAATAACGGTTACAACTGAATAAAATTATTAAAATTGCATGCTAAAGTCATAGGGAACTGCATGTTGTTGTTTTTTTTTGTTTTTTTAATTAATTTAAAAATTAATTGTGTTATTTTTTGGGGTGGGGAAGGGAATAACAAAAACATTGGTTAATTAATTTTCAAAAATTCACACTTTGGCATGCATTCTCCATTACTTATTTAACACATGAAACAAACACAGCAAATATGAAGGTGTACTTTATTAACTAACCTGGCCGAAGTGTCGTAGGTGCACTGCTTATAGTCAGCATTCAGTGTCCAGTGTCCAGCATCTGTCAACTGTTCATGTTTTTAACTTCTTCCCAAGTTCAATCAAACAAGTTTCAACCAAACTTGGTCCAAATGGTCCTTTTATGACTGTGACCAAGTGTTGTTATTTTTTGGGCCGAGTCTAAATCCAAGATGACCTTCCTGGCCTCTGATTGACTCGGTCACTTTCGATATCTTCGCAAGTTCTACCTGGCAGATATCAACCAAACTTTGTACAAATAATCCTCCTATGGCTCGATCTGTCCAAGTTGTTATTTGTGGGGCCAATTCAGAATCCAAGATGGCCATTCTGGCCTCAGACCGAGACATTTTTTTTACTTTACAAGTTCAGTCTATGCCATGAGCAAAATCAGGTGAGCTGAATATCACTCTTCTGATGGTAGTGCCAGGTGAGCAATCACAGGAAATATAATATATATTAAAATGCATATTGAAAGGCAACCATTTTGTCACTCTCCTAAAACTTTCCATGTGAATGTGGAGAACGGGAGTGATCACTTCCCTGTCTTGGCGAAGACTACAAGTTCCATCTAAGACTAGTCTTAGTACAAATGATCCTCTCATAGCATGGCTGTAGCTAGCAGGGGGGCAAGGGAGGCAGTTGCCCCCCTAGAAAAAATTCGGAAAGCATTATAGAAACTTAAAGAAAAGGAGTTTTAGACTATTAACTGTTCAGTTCCCCCCCCCCCCCCCCAAACAAAAAATCCTAGCTACGGCCCTGCATAGACTTGAACAAGTGTTGTTATTTTTAGAGCCAATTCAAAATTCAAGATGGCGACCCTGACCTCTAATTGGCTAAAACATTTTCAACTTCTCAAGTTCCTCCAGACAGATTTCAATAAAACTTGGTTCAAATGACCCTTCATGGGTTAGTAAGTGTTGTTATTTTGGGGGCCAATTCAAAATTTAATTTTTTTGTGATGATTTGAAATCTAATATTGGCTGCTCTAGCTTCTGATTGGCTGAGAGATTTTCAGCTTGTTCTGTTGTTCCATTATGTAGATTTCAATCAAAGCTGGTACTGATGACTGACCATCCCCAGTTTACATCTTCATTTATTCCCTAAATATGTCACAGGTGAAATTAGAATCCACAAAATTTTAAGGCACATGCCGCGATAAAAGTGGATTAGGGCTAGCTCTGGCATTCGCCAAATTCACCAATTGCAAATTTTGAAAGTAGATGGCGAATTTTATTTTAATTTGGCGAAATAATTTCATGTAATAATTGACATTTTTAAGAAAATAACTTGATTTCTGCTATTTTTGAAGTTTAATAAACATTTTGGCAAAATATTTTGCTCACCCAGAGCTAGCCCAGGCACTGGACCATTTATTGGTTTGGGTTACATTACATTTGTAATTTGTTTGCACATCTTCATTTCTCATCCCAACCAGTGAACCACAACTGGCTAAAGGGTGCGGGACATAGGCCAGTGGTAAAGCGCTCACATGTTGCACGGTCAGTTTAGGATCAATCCCCGTCAGTGGGCCCATTGGGCTATTTCTCGTTCTAGCCATGACTGGTATATCAAAGGCTGTGGTATGTACTATCCTGTCTGTGGGATGATGCACATAAAAGATCCCTTGCTACTAATAAAAAAATGTAGCGGGTTTCCTCTCTATGACTGTCAAAAATGACCATGGTTATGTTTGACATCCAATAGCCGATGATTAATAAATCAATGTGCTCTAGTGGTGTAGTTAAACAAAACAACATTACAACTGGTTAAAGGCTGTGGTATGTGCTTTCCTATCTGTGCATGTAACAGTGAAAGTGCATATAAAAGATGCCTTGTTGCATCAGGAAAAATGTAGCGGATTTCCTCTGATGACTGTCAGAATTACCAAATGTTTGCCATCCAATAGCCAATTAATGTGCTCTAGTGGTGTCGTTAAACAAAACAAACTTTAACTTTCATTTGTTCATTTATTATGTTAATGTCAATTAGTGGTCACCAAATAACCATCTGTGATAAATTATTGTTATGGTTGCTATACAATTATAATGCATGTTCTTTTAAAAAACAACAATAACTCATTCTTTTTAACCTTTAATTGAGCTTCAGTCGCAGGCTGAAGTTCCATAATGAAAATTGTTTTTTTTTTTAAATGACAAATTTTGTTTCATTGTAGCATATCGATGGCAGATTCTCATTCAAGGACCCTCTGGGGCAGACAGCCAGGTATGTGTTTATCTCAATCGTATTTTATAAATTATAGTCTAGCTAAATGGTGTCTAACATATTGGTTATTTTAATCCTTGGTTGAGAGAAAATCAACTACCACCATACAAAAAGCATAAAGGGGTCTTTTATATGCATTTTACCATACAGACAGTACATACCATGGCCTTTGTATGTTCATGGGGCACTGGTTTGGATGGAGAAAGCCAGAGTCCATGGAGTGTGATCGGTGCTGTGACCATCACACTTCGGACAAACACTCTACCACTGATCTACAGTTTAAGTGAAAAATATGAACATACATGTACATATGTACTTTTTGCCTTGCTCACTGGACTAAATTGGCCAGCTTTTGCACAGTGCTAGATAAATTTGTCTGACCCTATGACAAGAAGTGGACAAGGAAAAGAGTCACCATTGTGAGGTACATGTATAATCTGATGTGGAATGATGGTGATAGAACTTTCGACTCCACAAACCTGATCCCAGGTTGAAATTTCTACCATTACAGATGTGCCTTTTGTATCCCACATAACTGTATATATATATATATATATATATATATATATATATATATGAATGATAGATTCTTAAAATATTATCGATATACCTTAATTCACAACAGTGATAGACTATTAGTCTGTGAAGGTTGATAAAGATGCACCCTTTATATGCAGGTGGTGTTCATGTAGAGATAAATTTTAAGGCATGCAATTGAGTATAGTTTTGAAATTGTATCACTTGAAATGTAGAGCAAATTATTAGCTGCAGTAATACTAATATTTGAATTAATTTGTTAGATGATGTCGAGGTTAATTACATCTCAATATAAAAAATGTCCAGTTTATAGGCCATATTTCAGTGTGCAATTTTGAGGAGAGTCTGGCAGCTCGAGGCTCGAAAAAATCATGTAAGACTCTAGCTTGGCTAGTAAAAATACAAGTCTGCATGGCTAGTAAAAATACAAGCCTGCATGTCTAGTAAAAATTATTTGTACAAAAAAAGTAAGAAAGTATGAGCATGGGTGCTAATACATAGTGCAAGTGCGGAAACAAAAGGCGTGAAGAATATATACACAGTACTGTCTGGTTAGATGGTCTAAACCATGGGTAACTGAAAAAAAAAAAATTAATACATATAGACAATCATAATCATGTACAATACTAATGTACAATACTATAACACAATTTTATTGAGCTAAATGATTGATTAATTGACCATAGCTTGATTGGTGCCTGGGTGGCCGGGTTGGAGTGCATAATCGAAGGTAGAGTGCAAAGGGTCGCTACACCGTGCCGGAGGACGTACAGGTGGGGGATTACCAGCAGGACTACTATGATTTGTGGGATTGTTTCCCCCTCACCCCATCGATGATCTTTTGATTTGGAGTGCATAATCGTGGTCGAGTGCTAAGGGTCGCTACTCCGCCTCAGAGGAACACTAACCGAGGGTGGGGGACTGGTCCCGGTGCTTAATGTTCAGTTATTTTATTTCTCAGGAGCCCAGTTGCTGTTTCCGCTCCCCTCTATACCCTGTCGTCCGAATTGGAGTGCATATCGAGGTCGAGTGCATAGGGTGGCTGCTCCGCTTTGGAGGACATGGGCACATGCGGGGGTCAGTCACAACTAGAGCTTAGGTTTGGTGGACTGGACAAATTGATAGATATCTGAGAAGATTTGGTTTTTATGGTGCTTATTGGGTGTTAATAGAAGTTTAGGGGTGATTACAGTGGCAGGGTTGTCTTTGGTTAGTGTTTCTAACACGAGTGTTCTATGGGTTTGGTGCAGTGTGCAGTCCAGAAGATAATGTTGCATATCTTCTGGGATGCCACATGTACAGTTAACTGTTGTTTTAGTTATTTTATATGAGCAGCTATTGAGTTGCATAGAGTTACTCAGACGGAGTTTAATGATGGTTTTATCTATGATAGAGTTTTTGTGTTTTGGTCTGAGTGAGTTTACTGTCGGCTTGATGTTATAGTGCCATGTGTTAGGTGTTTGGTCCCAGCTTTCTTGCCATTTATTAATGTAGTGTTTCCTAGCTTTAGACATGAGTTCCGAAATACCTAGTGGAATATTTTTAATCATTTTAACATTAGTGATTGATAGTGCTATTTTGGCTCCATAGTCTGCTATTTCATTGCCAATGATACCTACATGAGCTGGGTGAATGGGACCCATTCGAATGCTACGTTAAGTTTAAGTTGGTTCATCTCGTTGAGTGTATTATGTATAGCTGCTAATATGTCTGGTCTGGTTGATTTATTTGTTTGGAGAGATTGTATAGAACAGAGACTATCTGAGAAAATTACGCTTTTTGTATATTTTTGGGTTTTAATCCAGATGAGTGCTTCGTGAATGGCTGTCAGTTCTGCTGTATAAACTGATAAATTATCTGACAGCCTGAGAATACTTTCTACCGTATTTCCTGTAACAAGTGCCAGGCCTCCAATAAGTGCCGGGTCTGTAACACTTTGCAACAAATAAAATGCTAGGCACTGGGCCTCCAATAAACGCTGGGTAAGACAGCTGAAAAACTGATTACTCCCTGGCCTCTTCCAGCAATGATGTTGACGCTAATCACTTTACATGGATATTAATATGTTCATTAGGGTTGAAAATTAACATGAAAACCATGGTCACCAGCAGGGCCAGTTGAAGAAAAATCATACTGCCCTTCTCAAATTCAACTAGCCCTACAATTATCACATTGAAATTTAACTGCACAGCCAAAATCAAAACTTGAATGTTCTTTGTTGAATAATAACCATGTGCACACCCTATGTAGTCCGTTTACGTCAAAAGGAAACCGACAAATTGGCATGCAACTTCATAATGAATAAAGTTAAAATTCATATAAAAACAATTGATTAACTTCTAAGCCCATACCAACTGAAATAAAAAATTTTTATAAAAGAAATCCAATATAAATAAAAATGTTTGTTTTTCTTTTCTTCATGTTTTGATGTTTATTGTTCCATTCATGATTCAAGATAAAAACATACAAACGGTGAAATGCCACCATGATGATCAGTTGTTTTACACTATTTGGCAAATATCACCTTTTAAATGTTAGTTATGCTTACATGTATATTATTAATTAAAAAAAAAAATTATTCCTTTTTCTTAATTCCCCAACCCCAACCCCGGGTAGCCTAGTGATGATGTCACATGGGACTGATTGATAATTGTATTTTTCCCCACCCCTGATGTAGTTTAGTATTCATAACAAAATTATGATGAAGTAACAATAATATTTTGAATGAATGAATGAATGAAACAAAACGACACCCCAGCACGAAAAATACATCGGCTATTGGGTGTCAAACTATGGTAATGCAAACAAATAAAGTGATGATCAACATCAATATAAAAATTCAAGATTTAAATAAAAACACAGTGTAAAGAACTGTGCAAAAATACAAATATCACAGATAGATACTGACTATTATTCAACATTTTAATTGTATTTCGAAGAAAACAAGGGGATTTGTGCTGTATTGGCCATTCTCAAAGAGAATGTTACACCCCTGCACCACAGTAAGGTTACAGCACGCGCAGGGGACAATAATATTTTAGCACAAATTAAACTGAGTTTTAAAATATTTATTGTATGCATAAGAAATACATGTAAGTATTAATAGGACTACTGCAGGGTACTAAAATGATGCTACAACAGTTCATAGGCTAAGATAATAATTGTATTGTTCAATCTGTGACTGTGTATTAAACAAATTACCACTACTATTTTTACAAGGCAACATGTATTTTTCTGGATGGATAATGACAGAATGAAGTCAGGCTGATGAAAGCAAAGTGTTTATCACTTACACTTGTCGTATAAGATCTGGACATGAGGCTTCATTACATTGTTATTTGATTTGCTATATGTCTTTTTACAGATCAGATTGGTGTAACTAGACAATGTCACGATTTACTAAGTCAGTATGTGGATTATTATTGTTTTGGCGTAGTTACATGTAACATATGTCATATATATTTTCAGTAATTATGTAGTATATATTAGCCAACACATTTATAATTTTGATGAATTTAGGCCTGTAGCCATAATTTCAAGCGAGAGTACACATATTGACTGTATTTGTGATGGGGGTGGGATAAAGCCCAGTGGTAAAGTGCTCGCTTGAAGTGCAGTTGGTTCTATATCGACCCCTGTTGTTCCAGCCAGTGCACCACAACTGGCATATCAAAGGCTGGTATGTGCCATCTTGTCTGCGGGATGGTGTATATAAAGTTTGTTTTCTTTAACGGCTATTGGATGGCAAACATTTGGTAATTTTTATATATAGTCTTAGAGAGGAAACTTGCTACACTTGTCCATTAATTAGTAGCAAGGGATCTTTTTTATGCACCATCCTACAGACAGTATAGCACATACCTTTGATATACCAGTCGTGGTGTACTGGCTGGAACGAGAAATAGGCCAATGCAGATGGGCCTACCGACAAGGATAGATCCTAGACCTGACCACTTATCAAGTTTTACCACTGGGCTACGTCCCGACCTGGTACATATAAATGATCCTTGCTACTAATGGAAATACGTAGCAGGTTTCCTCTCTAAGACTATCTATCAAAACTAATGGAAATACGTAGCAGGTTTCCTCTCTAAGACTATCAAAACTAATGGAAATACGTAGCAGGTTTCCTCTCTAAGACTATCTATCAAAACTAATGAAATACGTAGCAGGTTTCCTCTCTAAGACTATCTATCAAAACTAATGGAAATACGTAACAGGTTTCCTCTCTAAGACTATCTATCAAAACTAATGGAAATACGTAGCAGGTTTCCTCTCTAAGACTATCTATCAAAACTAATGGAAATACGTAGCAGGTTTCCTCTCTAAGACTATCTATCAAAACTACCAAATGTGTGACATCCAATAACCGATGATTAATGAATTAATGTGTTCTAGTGGTGTCGTTAAACAAAACAAAACTATTTTATTTGTGATAGGCTGTTTTATCTCTGTATATGATCTACAGTATGAATTTGTTGTTGGATATTTTATGATTATAAATTTATAATACACTGAGCTATAGGATCTCCATCTTGTTCTCTTTTGTACATTTTAGCTCGTACATTGTTTATAATTTTGACTCCGATTTTGATTGTTTGTTAATTGTAGCTGTTCCTTGAATGAATTATAATAAATGTACTTTATTCCTTACTCATTACTTGACAATTATAGCTCGTGCCTTACTGATTGATGCAAGTTCCCCATTTGATGATGTCTTGTGTGACATCATTTGTGAAGCCTTGGAGAATCTCTTTTCTCTTGCCTGCAATATAGCCGGACCATCTCAGATCCCATACATTAGTATCTTCCTTCTCACAGATGTAGTGGAGGTATGTATACGGTTATGAGGCTACATATTACATTAATAATATTATATATAGTTCAGCTGCACTAGGCGGTTACACACCACCATTAATTACCCTATGCAGTTCAATACAATTTCTATGTCAAAATATATTCTGTGAAAAATACAACACTATCGAGAGGGTCATATGACTATTAATTTTAGGGAGTGCTCTCAACTGAAAAGTACTGTGTAAAAAATCAACAGGTCGACCACAATTTTTTTCAGTTAACGGCCTCTATGCCTGACCACTCCCTTGTGTTGCTGTTATACAAGTGGCACCATACCACTTGCACATTTGTTATCAGTTAGTACAACATATACCAAATAACTTCAAGCCAATGGGTTATTTAAATACTACAGAGGTCAACCAACGTGTAGTCATCAAAGAAAGATTTCAAAAAGCATATCAGAATTTTGTAGTATTTTTTAATGAGGAACTATTTCCTAAACTGGACTATATTAAGCTGCTACAAGTAATGACACACCAAATGGTGCATCCTGGTTCAGGCTCCTAGCAAGAGAGTTTTAACATCTCATTGGGGATATATGTAATAAGTAATGACACACCAAATGGTGCATCCTGGTTCAAGCTCCTAGCAAGAGAGTTTTAACATCTCATTGGGGATATATGTAATAAGTAATGACACACCAAATGGTGCATCCTGGTTCAAGCTCCTAGCAAGAGAGTTTTAACAGCTCATTGGGGAGCAAGAGAGTTTTAACATATGGGGATATATGTAAGTAATGACACACCAAATGGTGCATCCTGGTTCATGAGAGTTTTAACATCTCATTGGGGATATATGTAATAAGTAATGACACACCAAATGGTGCATCCTGGTTCAAGCTCTTAGCAAGTTTTAACAGCTCATTGGGGATATATGTAATAAGTAATGACACACCAAATGGTGCATCCTGGTTCAAGCTCCTAGCAAGAGAGTTTTAACAGCTCATTGGGGATATATGTAATAAGTAATGACACACCAAATGGTGCATCCTGGTTCGGGCTCCTAGCAAGAGAGTTTTAACATCTCATTGGGGATATATGTAATAAGTAATGACACACCAAATGGTGCATCCTGGTTCGGGCTGCATAGCAAGAGAGTTTTAACATCTCATTGGGGATATATGTAATAAGTAATGACACACCAAATGGTGCATCCTGGTTCGGGCTCCTAGCAAGAGAGTTTTAACATCTCATTGGGGATTTAACAGCTCATTGGGGATATATGTAATAAGTAATGACACACCAAATGGTGCATCCTGGTTCGGGCTCCTAGCAAGAGAGTTTTAACAGCTCATTGGGGATTGGGGATATATGTAATAAGTAATGACACACCAAATGGTGCATCCTGGTTCGGGCTCCTAGCAAGAGAGTTTTAACATCTCATTGGGGATATATGTAATAAGTAATGACACACCAAATGGTGCATCCTGGTTCGGGCTCCTAGCAAGAGAGTTTTAACAGCTCATTGGGGATATATGTAATAAGTAATGACACACCAAATGGTGCATCCTGGTTCGGGCTCCTAGCAAGAGAGTTTTAACAGCTCATTGGGGATATATGTAATAAGTAATGACACACCAAATGGTGCATCCTGGTTCGGGCTCCTAGCAAGAGAGTTTTAACAGCTCATTGGGGATATATGTAATAAGTAATGACACACCAAATGGTGCATCCTGGTTCGGGCTCCTAGCAAGAGAGTTTTAACAGCTCATTGGGGATATATGTAATAAGTAATGACACACCAAATGGTGCATCCTGGTTCGGGCTCCTAGCAAGAGAGTTTTAACAGCTCATTGGGGATATATGTAATAAGTAATGACACACCAAATGGTGCATCCTGGTTCGGGCTCCTAGCAAGAGAGTTTTAACAAGTAATGACTCATTGCACACCAAATGGTGCATCCTGGTTCGGGCTCCTAGCAAGAGAGTTTTAACAGCTCATTGGGGATATATGTAATAAGTAATGACACACCAAATGGTGCATCCTGGTTCGGGCTCCTAGCAAGAGAGTTTTAACAGCTCATTGGGGATATATGTAATAAGTAATGACACACCAAATGGTGCATCCTGGTTCGGGCTCCTAGCAAGAGAGTTTTAACAGCTCATTGGGGATATATGTAATAAGTAATGACACACCAAATGGTGCATCCTGGTTCGGGCTCCTAGCAAGAGAGTTTTAACAGCTCATTGGGGATATATGTAATAAGGCCACCACACCAGCTTCTCTCTTAGTAACAAGTAACCATTAATCCACTATTCCGGACATAATAACTGAGGTGTGAACTGAGGTGTGTACCCAGGACAGTATTAGATTTACAAGGTTTAAATTGGCAACTCTTTGGCCTCTAAACCTCAGACTGTTGTTGTATGTTCATGGGTACAACTGTCCCAGTTATGACTGCATATACAAATTCATAAAAATTGAATTTAAACGAAAAACTTTATTGGCTCGTGTGAAGGGTTTATCAATATTTAAAAAACTATTTATTTGGGACAAGTATTTTCTTTTGAGGAACCATTTCCTTGTTTGTTAATTGAGTAATTTTTTTCTAAAGGCTTTTTCAGAATTGATTCTGGAGAGAGGAGTAAGATATATTTTTTAAATACTCAACATGCACAAAATAAATTCTTTTTAAGCTAGATACATGCATCTACAGGGGAAAATATGCAGACCCATCAGTCATAAAATAATGGTGTCTCATGCCTGATCACCCCCCCCCCCCCCCCCCATGTGGTCAATTCCAGGACAGCACTATAGTCCCAGTACATCAACCCAGGTCTACCTTCCATGATTCCCACTACAGCCCAGCCCACCCATGTATGATGTACTACAGTACTTCTCTAATACAACCAGAAATTAAAGTTAAGTAAACAGTCATTAGTTTTCCTCAATAATCCTTTGCACAGTATTATACTATATATAATTACATTATCCAAATTGTTCCTTTGTTTTAGTGCATACTTCCATTATCGTATGTGAAGTCGAACTTGGTGCGAATCCAGAATGCCTTGAGTCATTTAAAAAAGTCTGTCGGTGATATGAGTCGGCCTCCTAGACGTGATGATGTGTCTTTTAGTTTGGGTGTTCATGCTGCCAGTGAACAATACAGAAGACAACAAAACACTATTTCACAGGTATTGGTAGTCATTTAGGAACCATTCACAATAATGAGAAAAAGGAAGTTTGTTTTGTTGAATGACACCTTGATGTACCGGGTATTAATCATCGGTTATTGGATGTCAAACATTTCGTAATTTGGTCTTAGAGAGGAAACCCGCTACATTTTTTCAATAATAGCAAGGGATCGTTTATATGCACCATCCCACAGACAGGATATCACATACCACAGACTTTGATATACCAGTCGTGGTGCACTGGCTTGGACAAAAAATAGCTCAATAGGCCCACTGATAATGAACAAGGGGCAAAGTGTAGCTTAATGGTCGAGTGTTTGCCTGAGATGTGATGGATCATAAGTTAGATCATTCTACATTGTAGGTTGACCCTTCAGGTTTGTGCCTGGTTCAAACTACTAGAACATCAAAGGCTTTGAAATGGGTTGTCCAGTCTGTCCGAAAATGTTTAAACATTGTAAATGTATGTAGTTGCACGCGTATAAGATATAAACAGGCTTTGTAAATTTGGCCCCCATGTTTGTGTTTGCTATAAATAGCCTATGTGGTGGCTGTGGGTTCTCAGACCAAGTGTTGAAATACTGTAGCCACATGTTAACACACCAAACATTGTTGTTACAAATATAGCTTTCCTTTTCTTTATCATACAAATGATAGACATATATATTTTGATAGTGTTGATTTAGTTATATTATAGTAATATAGTTAAAGGAGGGGACAATTAAGGCATTTGGCCTGGTATGCATATTCAACGATATATAATGCACATTATTGCTTAATATCAACAAGTATAATTGTATAGTTAATTAATAAAACGGTTAAATGTGACGGCTATTATATATAACAGGCGCAGCCATTTTGTACCATCCCATTGAATACACCCTCTGGCAAGCTGGTGGTTACGTAATACCTAACGCATCATGTCAGGAATTAGTCTTGGAACTGAATAAACAAAACATACCTGATTATTGCAAATGCATCGCAATGTTCTGTAATAATATCCATCCTAGTAAGCCAGCAACAATTATATATTATATTTCAATACAAAATAAACCACCATTGTCAAAGTGTTGAAATACATGTAAATGCATTATGTTTTGTACATAAATTAATCCATGTACTGAAATAATAATCGGAGTGTTTTCTTGGTTAATTGGTCTTTTCTTTCCGTGGCCTGTACCTGTGGTTCCTGATTGGCAGGTGTATATTTAGACAGTCCCCAGACACTGTGTCTAGACACCCTAAAAAGACGTGCCTCTTTTATTAAGATCACAGGGTATTGTATGATAACCACACGGATATCCCTCAAATCGTAATGGACTTATCAGTCTTCCTGCTTTATTACTGTAAGTAATTCCGTAAAACCCTTGATTAAGTAGTCTTTTCCATCTAAAATCACAAAACTGACCAATTACGTCGTCCCAAAGAAAAGAAAAGTATCACTTGGGTATCGTGAGTGGTCGTTTTTGCTGGAACGTACACTACGAATAGGCCTAATAATATGCATTTTTTCTTTGGATTTTTTAAAAAAGAAAAATACTATAACTCTATTTCGTTATATTGATGCAAATTTAAATATATTTAGTTAAATAATTTATTATACTATCAAGTCATTTATGTTGTTTTACAAGTCAGGTTGATGAAAGTAAAGCACCTTGTCGTAAATTAGAGCGTTTGTTTACATTGTGATGGACAGAGCTGACGACACTTCGCCCCAAGCTACATGTATACCACCGGTCATCACAAAAACAAAACAAAATGGCTGTCCCCAGTTAGCAAGAATAATCATGTTTTTTCATTAACTCTAAAATTACGCGTTTTTCATTTGTTAAAGTGTCAGTATGAGTTGGTGGTCCAGGTATGCATCTTTCCAACACATAAGGCTCTTGTTTTGAGTTGACCCTACCTTTAATATATTATTTTAAAAATGTTTAATAAAAGGCAGTTAGCGTTCACTTTATTTGTAATCTTTTATTTTAATGAATCATGTTGACATCTGCTTCAGATGATTATATAAACACATCTCTTTACAAATTTTGAATTGCTGTCACAATGCTGTGGTAATATTAGTTTAACAATGGCACTTGACTGCCATCACAAAACAGTCTTAATTTCAAGGGCTGGTTGAAACTTGGGTATGTGACTTTAAAGCCATGATTGAATAGCTATTGACCTTCCACCTTGGCTTAGTCACTGATGATGCCTGTTACCTTGGTGGTGTCATGGTTAAGCCATGGGACATGAGGCTGGTAGGTACAGGGTTCGCAGCCTGGTACCAGCTCCCACCCAGATTGAGTTTTAACGAATCAGTGGATCAGTGGGTAGGTGTAAGACAACTACACCCTCTTCTCTCTCATCAACCACTAACAACTTACCCACTGTCCTGGACACACAGTCGAGGTAACTGCCTGAACCTTAATTGGATATGAGCACAAAAATAATTAAAAAAGAAAAAGATGCCTGAACCTTAATTGGGTATAAGCACAAAAATAATTAAAAAAGAAAAAGATGCCTGCACCTTAATTGGGTATAAGCACAAAAATAATTAAATAAGAAAAAGATGCCTGAACCTTAATTGGGTATGAGCACAAAAATAATTACAAAAAAAGAAAGATGCCTGAATCTTAATTGGGTATAAGCACAAAAATAATTAAAAAAGAAAAAGATGCCTGAACCTTAATTGGGTATTGGTGTGATACAATTGTTTGGATTTGGATTTGGATTCCTTTTCAGATAGTTTGTAAAATTTTCAGGTAAAAGTTGAGAAAGATATTTTTGCAATTTATAGCTGCTGACAAATATTTTCTGACATATATCAGTAATAAGTGGAATATGACGACTATATAACTGGTTGAATAGAGTATGTTTGGGGAACCATTGAATGAATGAATGTTTAACAATACCCCAGTACGAAAAATACATTGGCTATTGGGTGTCAAACTATGGTAATGCAAACAAATAAAGTGATGATCAACATCAATATAACAATTCAAGATTTAAACAAAAACACAGTATAAAGAACCGTGCAAAAACACAAATATCACAGATACTAACTTTTACTCAAAATTTATTTGTGCTGTATTGGCTATTCTCAGAGAGAATGTTACATCCCCAGTGTTCGAGATTAACGGTATCCCGATATCCCGGGGATACCAGAATTCAATTTTGAATACCAGACTTCAATAACCCAGTATCCCACCAGGATACCATATAATGGTTTTTTTTTTTTAATCCTGCATTTTTATTTTTTGCTGAAACGATGAAAGTCGTTATTTACTGCTGAAGTTAAGTAACAGTATTTTCGAGCTTGTACTCAGTCTAATCCTATGCCATAACAATATCTCCCCCAACTCCTTACCCAGTCTAATGCTACACTGGAGCAATAGCGGCATAGCAATGGACTGGGAACCGCTATTGTTTGTTTTTATTTGAGATATTGATTCCACATCTGCAGAAAATTGATACAGGTAGGTTTATCATTAGTAATTTCAGAAACACTTATATATTACCACGGCTGTAGCTAGCGGGGGTGGGGTGGGGTGGGGTGGGGTGGGGTGGGGTGGGGTGGGGTGGGGGTGGGCAAGGGGGGCAGTTGCCCCCCCCCCCCGAAAAAATCCGGAAAGCATTATAGAAACTTGAAGAAAATTCTCTTCTTGACTGTTTAAGGAGTTTTAGACTATTAACTACTCCGTTGCCCCCCACCCCCCCTACCCCCGAACAAAAAATCCTAGCTACGGCCCTGATTACTGGTAAATATTAATTTATGTCGGTATTACTCAAAAATAGATGAAACAAATCTTTTTGCTGATTCAGTTTGATTGCAAATTTCACTAAATCCGCAATTTCGATTGCGGCGTAGCAATAGACTGGGAACGAGAACAGTGTCTTCCAAGTTTGTTATATTAGTTATGAATTCCATTTAAGTGGGATAGTAAATTCTTAGGTGGGATACCATATTTTGAAATGTTAGTATCCAACTGGGATACTGCCCAAAATGTTTAATCTCGGACACTGCACCTCTGCACCACGGTGAGGTTACAGCACGCGCAGGGGAACGATTGATTGAATGTATATTTTCAGAAAATATTAATTCAGGCCATTTAGATCAAGTTAAAGTTTGTTTTGTTTAACAACACCACTAGAGCACATTGATTTATTAATCATTACGTATTGGATGTCAAACATTTGGTAATTTTGACATAGTCTTAGAGAGTAAACCTGCAACATTTTTTCGTTAGCAGCAAGGGATCTTTTATATGCACCATCTCACAGACAAGATAGCACATACCACAGCCTTTCATAAAGCAGTTGTGGTTCACTGGTTGGAATAAGATATAGCCCAATGGGCCCACTAATGGGGATCGATCCCAAACTGACCACGCATCAAGTGAGTGTTTTACTACTGGGCTATGTCCCACCCCCTTTAATAGGTCAACTGCTTCCCTTAAACATAGATAGCTGCATAACAGTCGTCACTGTCAGAGAAAACTGGACCAAAATAACAATTAATTAACCCCTTTATTGAAGGCAGATTTCAGTTTAATTGTGATAAATTACTTAAGCCTTCACAGAAACTAACTGAATGAATTACAGACTGGTAGCTTTTTGCTGGCTTCAGGTTGCATAGTACCAAAGAAGAGAGTTCCGTGTCAAAGTTCGAGGTGCACCGTCAAATATTTACAGAGTAAAAGCAGCTGTGGGTGTGATTGGTAGTAATATGTGACATTGATTATTTGTGCAAATACTATTATCCATTGACAATAAATAAGTACACTTTTATTTGTTATACAGTTGTTATGCAGTATATACCAGAGGTTGAAACTAATGTGGGGTACTCCCAAAAATGGAACTGCAATTTTCAGCAAAAATGACGTTGCTATTAAAAACATTAGTTAAATCTCTTAAATGGTATGTGACCATCAAGTTACTTGCAGGTAGATTAGATGTGAGGTGCCACAATTTTTATTGCTGTACATCCTGGGTGACGTGTTGATACGCTGCTTATATCAGGGTTTTTTTAGTAAATGTTAACATTATCGGCAATATGAATTGAACCTTCAATTTACCATGGTAGTTTAGTAGACCATAGTGATTACAGAGAAGACACTCAGTCTTGTTATGCTATTTGTCTTCTCTTTTGTAAAATGGAACTCAGTCTTTTAGGAAAATTTGTGTTTGATTGAACTACCTGTATTTCATTAAAATTTCCTTGTTAAAAACAAAGAATAAGAAATGTCCTGAATGTTCATTAGTATTTACTAACAGTAAAATCAATATGTTTAGGTTGGTACAAACTTCAGCCAGTTGGAGATTTTCGTGCTTACCTGTCAGAGGTCCCGCTTCGTGCAGCAGCAGTTGGAATCAGTCCTAATGTCTATGGAGGTCCAACACCTCAAGGTAACTTGGCATTATTAAGATACTCATTAAAACACTGGCACGCACGCATGCACACACACACACACACGCACTCTCGCACACACGCACGCACACACACATGGACACACACACACTTGTTACCAACCCCATCGGGCTGCTTGTGCTCCCTTGCACATGCCAGCGTGGGCAATCCCCTCTCCTACCAACCCCAAAACCTTTACCAAAACATCTTGCTCTGAATGTGCACATAAAACCCTCTGACCTGACCTGACCTATTAGGCTAACATTGGCTAAGCAGCAGTGAAGGCACATCTTGGCATATACATTGTATGTACCTTTTGGTGTAACAAAGTTTTGTTTTGTTTTTGTTTAACGACACCATTAGAGCACATTGATTTATTAATCATCAGCTATTGGATGAAAAACATTTGGTAATTTTCACATATAGTCTAAACGAGGAAACCCGCTACATTTTCCAATTAGTTGCAAGGAATCTTTTATATGCACCATTCCACAGACATGATAGCACATAATAATATATCAATCGTGGTGCACTGGCTGGAACGAGAAATAGCCTAGTGCGCCCTTCGACGGGGATTGATCCCAAACCAACCACACATCAAGCGAGCGCTTTACCACTGGGCTACGTCCCACCCCTTTTTGTGTAACAGAGTGGAACACCTTGGAGGTGATGTATAAATGAATGTTTAACAACACTCAAGCACAAAAAAATATATCAGTTACATGTATTAGGTGTGCGACAAACAGGGCACAGTATTTCAAACTGTTGTCCTGTTCACCTGTTGGTTCTGCAGTTTTAATCTACCTGAACCACCAATAGGTGACATGGTGAACTGCTACATTTTAAAAGTAAGAATTAAAAAGTGTTTTAAAGAGTTTTGAGACTGATTTTGGACACTTGGAAAATACAATATCATTTGCAAATCAATTTGTTTTAAAATACATTTTGAATATCGGTGTAGTACAGAGCAGTGGTACACGTGTTGCAATCAGATTACTCACCAGTTGTGTAAACATAATTCACAGTACTGAACAATTGATTAGCTAGGTTTCTCGCCACTTAAGAAAATACAATTCACATTACTGAATAACTGGTTACAGAGGTAAAAATTAAACAAATCGACTTTGGGATCGGCAGGTAAATGATGATCAACAGGGTTTCTGCCAGAGATTTATTCTAGGGTACGCCCTATATGGGCCACGAAGCCTACCAGTGCTCGTACTCAAGTATTTAAAAAGTCATTTCAGCAAAGTCATGTATATATAAAGTACAACAAATACTCTGATGTAACTAATATAGATCTGAAAATGTTAGGGTATGCATCAGTACCCAAAATATATTTTTAGGATACACAGTTTTACCTATTTTACCCTCTGGAAAAATGCCTGTTCAACATGAATACATACATGTAACTGCTAAAATTATAAATGAAACAAAGTGAAAACAGCTGTGATGAGTCAGATTCATAAAGACACCATTTTGTAGATGCACCAACAAACAATATTAAAAACAAAATCTTCTTCCTAAGACAACAAACAATATGTTATGGTTAGACCATGGAAAAAGTGTATTGAACTGCATTAATGTACACATCGCACAAAACTATCAACACAGTGTATCACAGAGGATGAAAAACATATCTCGACTTGAAAATTTTATCAAAAATGTGAAATAGATATAATTTAATTTATTTTATGAGATACTGTAATTGCCATTGTTGAAGGAAGGAAGGAAGGATATGTTTTATTTAACGACGCACTCAACCCATTTTATTTACGGTTATATGGCGTCAGACATATGGTTAAGGACCACACAGATATTGAGAGAGGAAATCTGCTGTTACCACTTCATGGGCTACTCTTTTCGATTAGAAGCAAGGGATCTTTTATATGCACCATCCCACAGACAGGATAGTATGTACCACAGCCTTTGTTAACCAGTTGTGGAGCATGGGCTGGAACGAGAAATAGCCTAATGGGCCCACCGATGGGAATCGATCCTAAATTGATCGTGCATCCGGGGAGCACTGTACCACTGAGCTACATCCCGCACCTGTCATTGTAGAATGCAGTTTAATATTCCTGATGATAAACACACCAAAATCATTATTTCTTATACAAACCTTTATTTCTGCAATGTAATTTTTAAAACAAATTTTGCATAAAATAGAATTTAACTTTATTTGGGATAATTAAATATTTACAAACAAGTAAAATATAGAATTAGAAAACGTTTTTTGAAATACAAAAAAAGAATCAAATTTCTATTATATTGTTCAAAATTACATTAAAGTAGCAAATCTAGGTAATAAAAAAGTCTTTCCTGTCAAGGTCTGAAACTATTGTTAAGATCCATTATTAAGATATAAAATGCATTATTTTAAAAGGCATGGAAGGTAGAAAATTACTCTTCTCCCATGGGAAATAAATGGTTAATATTTTCACAATTCTTAAGGGATTAATGAACATTTCTTCCATACAGTTTCTGATGAGTGAACACAAAAGTATATTAAGTATGTTGATCTACAAACATTGTAATTTCAATATTTAATTGATTATTTCAGAAGTACATTACAAATATGTACACTAAAGAAAACCTGTTTATATTCTTATTAACAATATCAGCTGAAAGTGTCAGATTCAAAGAAACATTATCACACTCACGAGTGTGTTCAGGAAAACTCAGCTGCTTGTAAGTACCTATTGTGAACATTATGATCCCAATAGTTACTTCATTGATTTTACTTAAGTTATTAAGATGTTATGGGCTGTTGCCTGTGACAGTCAATATCCTTTTAATGGCATATTAAATTATTTTCATTTTAACTCGATTTTCATGCTTATATTCAGTTACGGTTCAAGCACACTGCCTTGGGCACACAGTCTGCTGTCTAAGACAGTGGATTAGTGGTTACAGTCTGTGTGTATTAGGGAACCAATGAATTGGCATGTAACCATAATGAATATGGCTAAAATTCATTTCTTACACACCTTAATGAGAACATCATTTGTTACTTTTGATAAAACATACTTGTTAACACATGTACGTACATGTGTTAACAATTGCCAGACATATACGACTGGCTGCTCCTAGATGATGACCAGGTCACCAATGCCATACATCAAATGAAAAAACAGCACAGTTGAAATCGATTACACTGTGACGTATAGTTAACCTGACAATCATTTGTCTGTGACGTGTAAATTAGCTACAAGCACAAGCGCTGTAAAATAACCTTTAGTCGAAAAAGATGTTAAAATTTGCTTAAAAACTGGTTTTTGAGGATATGTAAGAAACAGAATACTACATGTACATTTTTGTCTGTTAGATACCATTTATCTTACAACTCATTGTTTAAAAATGTATCCAACTCGCTTTCACTCGTTAGATACATTTTAAACCAAGCTGTTGTAAAATAAATGGAATCTAATGGCCCATCATGTAGTATTTTCTATATAAGAAGATATTACCATAAATCCTAGAAAAAAGCCTATAGGCTTCTGTAATTGTCTTTGCGATGCTCTAAGACAGCCTGTATTGGAGGCTTCTATTTTTCCATACAATATTTTCTAATATACAAAGTAAATAACGGCAACTATGCCAAATTGTTAATCTTTGTTATCGAGCACCACTTGTTATGATGAGTTTTGGAATAAGTGAAATCATTAATAATGGTTGGCATTGTTATTATTAAAGCACAATAAAATACAAAACTGAATTTAGGTTCAATAGATGTATTATATGTTAAAATGTATATTGTATAAGACAGACACAATAGAAGTGACTAGGTTTTTGTTAATGCTGCATTCTTTCCAAACAATTTATTATTTAAATTTAAAAAATCTTTTTAAATGGATTTTTTGAATTAGAATGGGGATATCCGTTTTACCGTCTCCATTTTGCATTGCTGGTAAAACTCAATTTGCGAAAGTAAAATCAGTATTAACATCCACAAATGGTCAAATACAACATACATGTAGTTACCCCCTAAATATGTACATTGAAAATATAGTTTGAATTAAGGAAACAAGTTGAGTCGGGCTTATGTCATGTGACCTTTTTTTTTTTTCAGTAACCAGACTATAAAAATTACATTCAAGTTTATATGCAATCACATACTTCCAAGTGTGAGTGTGGGTAATATCTGGAATGCTTCCATCAGAGAACTGTTCAAGCATGTCTGTTGTGGACACAACCTCTGAGTTTACGAGAGAGTTAATTCTGTCCAAGGCCGGAAACCTATTTTAGGAAAGAAAAGAAATATTTATGTAGCAACACCTCAGCAAATTCTGTTTTAAGAGGCGACTTGATTGTTCTCTGTAATCATCAAATTCAATTTGACCGATACTAAGCAGCAACCAGTGTTAAGAGGCTATCTTTTAATACTCCTTTGGGTGACTGTTTAACTAATTCTATTTTTGTTGTTACTAATCATCGCAGAAGAATCGACACGTAGCTCTGCTAGCTTAATGCTGTCAATTACCTTTCATTTCATCTGTTAGTTTTGGGGTTAAAACTGTTTTCTTCGTATCTAATTTTCCTTTTCTTCATGAAAGTGTTTTTCACAAGTACATGTGTTGAAAACTATTCCACAAAGTAAAGGTCACACAATGTACACTGTAAATTGAATTGGCAGCTTTTATTGCATTTCAGGTTCTCTACAATGGTGGAATTCTTTTATGGATTGCTCCCATAATGATATTTGGCATCAATTGATCTTCATATAGAGTCATAGTCTTTCAGATGCATACATTTATAGCCATGCAATTTGATTTAATCTTTCTGTAATGACTTTTAACTTGTAAAGTTTTTATATGTCAATTTGATTTCTGTGTAGAATACAGTGATTTTTCCAAAATTTCTCATTTTAGTGCTTCTCAAAAAGTGTTTCCTGCCCTTGATTCTTGATGAAAAGCTTGTATTACAACCCTCTACTGTTAAAGCAGGGGTTTACAGAACACACAAAATTGTCAACATTTGGACCTCCAAATTTAGACATTGTGTTCCCTGGGACACATAAAAGATAACAACACTTTCTGGTCAGTGTGTCAACTATATAAACGATTAAATCTTTGGAACAGCACCATTTTGATCATAAAAACTGCATATAAGAATCATATTTCCGATGTCAAAAAATAATTTTCATTTATCAGAACCCTGCAGCTTTGTTGTTTGCTGCGCTTTTATACTACTAATATTTTTAGGAAAGGAACAGAATTCAGACAATTGGAATCATTCGCCAAAGACTGAAGGTCGACGATTGCCACACTGACCTAGTATTGTGATCAAGTGCTCAGGATTGACTCATTGTTATGTAAATTAATTCAATTACATGTGAGCATTCAAACTCCTGAACATGTTACAGTTCTAATAGTCAAAATTTCTCATCTTTTTAAACAACATTTGGGAAATTTTGACTGGTCTAAATGTCTTAAACTGGCTAGCTGTTCCAGTTACAGAGTAACCAAAATATTATTAGTATGATTTGTAAATAAAGCATCGAATACCGAGTGCCAGTTACCACTGCCATTGCAGCTTGGCAAATATTTATCAAAATATATAGAGGATACTCCCTGAGTGTCTTGTGATATATATCACAATTTATCATCCATTAAAGGCTTTTGTAGGAGATATTGCTGGCACTATAATTTGCAATATCTCCTGTGATATTCTCCTAGGAGATATCGCTTCTTATAATCTTGATTGGTCAAATTTTAATAATGAAATTATTTTTTACGTCACTGTGTATGTTTCAGCACTAAACCTATCATTAGTGACATCACGCCACTGTCGTTCTGCTAGTTAACGAGTCTACCACTGCCAAATATAGTGACATTCAACCCACATTACTGACATTATTTACAATTGTCACAAATGAAAAGAATGATAATGGATGATAAAAAGAATACTCCCCTAGTGTCTTGTAATATCATAACTTATCAGCACTCATTGAAAAAGTATAAAAATCCTCGGCAAGCCTTGGATTTTAAACTTTTTATCAACCTCGTGCTGATAAATTATGATATCACAAGACAATCTTCTATTATCAGCATGAGTTGATAAAAGTATGAAAACCGAGGCTTGCTATCACAAGACACGGGGGTGGGGAGGGGGTGGTGGTATTCTTTTTATCATCCATTTATCATTCTTTTCATTTGCGACATCACTAATGATAGGTTTATCGCTGAAACATACACAGTGACGTAACAAATAATGTCTTGTTATCAAAATTTGACCAATCAAGATTACAAGAAGCGATCTATCTCCTAGGAGAATATCGCAGGAGATATCACAAATTATAGTGTCAAATTGCATGGCGATATCTCCTACAAAAGCTTATAATGGATGATAAACATGTATATAAAACATAAAGGAAACTGATTTGCGAATTAAAAACAACATGGAACGTGTCTCATTTTTATTCATAAAGTAAAATTCAGCTGCTCGTTGCTGTTTATAGTTCTTTAACAGGTAATTGTTTTCACAGATATTAAATTTTATTACCAGTACAAACAGAATATCCAATAATATTGGTCAAATTATGTCAAGACAGAAAAAGCAAGGAGACGTTTTGATGAGCATTGTGTTGCATGGAGGAAGGGTGAGCTAGCAGGTGTGTTTAAAATGCCAAAGTTTGAGTTATGGTATCAGGGTTTCTACCAGAGGGTACAAAGGGTAAACTTATGTGTCATAAAATCTTGAAAATTAATGGACACATTTTTATAAGTTTTAGAAAAATTATAGTAAGAAAGGAAAAAAAAAAGAGTTTATTTAACGACGCACTCAACACATTTTATTTACGGTTATATGGCGTCGGACATATGGTTACGGACCACACAGATATTGACTATACAGTTTACTATACAGTTGAGTACTGTAATTTCGAGACCCTAAAGTTTTACTACTATTCTGACAAATGTTTTAAACTGATGTTTAGATACTTGATGCGCAGCAAACAAGTAGACGACGTTATATTGCAAGGAGTGGGATGTAGCCCAGTGGTCAGTCTGGGATCGATCCCCGTCGGTGGGCCCATTAGGCTATTTCTCGTTCCAGCCAGTGCACCACAACTGGTATATCAAAGGCTGTGGTATGTACTACCCTGTCTGTGGGATGGTGCATATAAAAGATCCCTGGCTGCTAATCGAAAAGAGTAGCCCATGAAGTGGCAACAGTGGTTTTTTTCTCTCAATATCTGTGTGGTCCTTAAAGGAAACATGTCACGAGACCATATTATAGCTCATTTTAAAAGCAGAATGATATAAAAATAATATACAAATAAGTTTATAACAATAAAATACGCGTAGTAGTTAACTTAAAATGAAGAAATTACGCCAATCAGTATCAAAGTAGGATTTATGCATATTTATTCGTGAGCGTTTGGAAAAAAGGGAAGTGACGTCAGAGCCGCTGTACTTTTCCATTGTTGTTAACTGTTTATATATGGAGTAAGGGGCTGTAAAAATAAACAGTTTAAACAATCGGGATTGTCTTTTTACGGTTTTTCAAAGGATTGTATCCGAAGAAAGATGCGTGTATTTTATCGCAAAACAAAAGATTGGACACCAACACCGCATAGTACTTTGGTGTCAGCCTATTTTAGTATTTACAGCCCGGAGCCCGAACGTTACCCAGAGACAAAAACAGTACTCTGTTGCGAATGCCGAGGTGTACATTGTACATATTTGGCACAAAGATACACCTCAGCATGATGTATTTATACATGTTAAAACAAAAATGTAGATTTTAATTTTATTTTTATTTATTTTTTTAAAAAGAAGAGATTTTTCATGTTAGGCCTACATAACAAAATCTGTATTCACGGTCTGAAGAAGGAATCGTCAATAATTAATTAAATATGGCATATACAAACATAGGATTTGGCATGAGGATACATCTCAGTACGATGTATTTAAATATGTTTAAAAAAAACCCCCAAAAAACAAATTAAATAATGATTTTAATCTTCGGGCGGAGTACGTCACAAAAACGTTCCTCATTGCCCGAAGCCCCAAAGTAACACGAAGTTCAATACAAAATAAACCACTACTGTCGGTGTCGAAATAACTATTATGTTTCATCCACGGGCTGACTTGAGAATCGGAGTGTTGTTTTAGTTAATTGGTCCTTTCTTTCCGTGGCCTGCACAAGTGATTCCTCATTGGCAGGTGTATGTTGCAGGGTATCGACCAGGTAAGTGATTACCACTGTCTAGACATACGTACAAAATATTTGCCCGTTTTTTAAGATCACAGGGTATTGTGGCGTAACCTGTCGCGACTATAGTACAATGTTAATGGACATTATCAGCCGCCCTGCTTCATTACTGTAAATAATGCTGTAAAACCCTTGATTAAGTAGACTTTACCATCTAAAATTACAAAACTGACCAATTACGTAGTATCAAAGAAAAGAAAATTATCACATGGGTATCGTGAGTGGTCGTTTTTACTCTAATGCACCCTACCAATAGGACTAATAATATGCTCCTTTTTTTTAAGAGAGAAAAATACTATAACCACATTTCGTTATGCAAATTGAAAAATATTTAGTTAAAAAGTTGATTATACTTTCCAGTCATTTATGTTCTTTTACAAGTCAGTTTAACTTTAATGAAAGCGCCTTGTAAATTATATTGTTTGTTTACACTGTGCATACAGATTTCATTATGTACAGCCCGAACATGAAAAATGTGATATTTAAAAAAAAAAAAAAAAAATGTTTGTCCTACATTTATATTTTTTACATATTTAAATACATCATTAGCATCCGAGTTTTGGTTTTGTCTCCGGGTTACTTTCGGGCTCCGGGCTGTAACTTGGTCGACCGGTCTGGTCTGGCACCATCGGTTTCTCCACCCTCCGACTCGCTATCCGTTTTTTCTTCAGTATCACTGTTGTAAGTAAATGTGTGTCTTTCTTCATTTACTAACAGCTTAAATTGATACGGCAAAACGTTTTGCGAACGAACACTCATTGTTTTGGTAAGCTGTGCAAGTCTTAGATTCTTTATGAGTGGTACGGACTAATGCTTTTAAGTGTAAAAGGCTTCAGATCAAGCGACGCGTCTCTGACGTCACGGACCTCGTGATTGCCCTGCTCATTAAAGATCGGCAATTTCCGCTAAGAGCTCGTATTTGGGTGTTTTTTTTATGGAGATATTTTAAGTAATTAATTTTTAAATATTTTTTTTTTTAGGTGTTTCAATTTATAATTAATTGTACATGGTTGGTGCCAAATATAGGTCACGTGACATGTTTCCTTTAACCATATGTCCGACACCATATAACCGTAAATAAAATGTGTTGAGTGCGTCGTTAAATAAAACATTTCTTTCCATTTTTTTATATTGCAACTTGTGACTTGTCTAAAAGCTCAGTATAGAGTCAAGCCAAAAGTTTTAAAGAAATGTGCACAGACCGCTGGGGGCACCTAAATTATCTCCTGCTATTTTATCTCTAAAACATATATATTAGACATGATATTTTAGAAATGTTGAAAATGGTTTTAACGTAAACAGGAATCCAGATGTGTCACAAAAGTTGAAAAATACTAACATCGCTTAATGAGCTTTAAAAAACAAACATTTAGAACGTCACTGTAGTATAGAAGTATCATTGATAAAGTGAAACTTGGCCACCACAAAATGAGAAAAGGAATCTGGCAGTGTATCCATTTTGTTTCAGTACTGGGACTGTTATTTAGTCGTTTTACAATATTGTTAACTTTAACAAGCATTGAAGAATCTGTTTTATAAAATGTTTTCTTTTGTATATTGTTTTAACTTTATGTTTGAGCTAAAAATTATGTATTTAAAATATAATTTCAATATAACTTTGAGGTAACTGATCAGTTAATGCACAGATTATGCAAATATAATTAACGTAACCAAACAATTGGTTACCTAGGTAAAAACCATGTGAACCGACTTCCGATTACCTCAGATTTCGAAATATTGTCCCCTGTATATCGAAAATTAAAGGCCTTTAGAGAAAAAATAGCTGGATAATAAATAGAATAACAAACTCTGTACCAGTTATTATCATATTTATGTCCCATGTGAAATAATTTTCATTCACTCGCTAAAGCTTGTGACAAATGAAAATTATTTCACTCGGGACATAAATTTGATAATAACTGGTAACTTGTTTATTATCCTCTATATAAGGACACTTATGATCTGTTTTACTTTTATTATGTACCCTCAAATTATTTTCTTAGAGAAAGCCTGGGTATGTAATTTTGTTGATAGCCCCAAAAGCTGAAGTGTTATGATTATGAAGTCTGTAGATTAGTATGGAATAGAATAGGATGACTTCATGATTCAGTACAAATTCATAATAAAAACCAGGATTTAATTTTTATAAATTGTATTGATAATTCAGCACATTCACAACTTGTTTTCCACAACTTTGATTTCAGGCCACCCCCCCCCCCCCCCCCCCCCCCAAAAAAAAAAAACCCAACAAAAAGACCCCAGAAAAACATTGCTAATAATGAAGCATAATATTTACATTATGCACAGTGAATTTTGTTGTGTGTTTTTTTATGCAGTTATTAAGTGTTAAAGTTGTTTAAATCTTGTACTCAGCGCATTGTTGGTGTAACCATCACTTCGGTGTCAGTGGACGAAGCATTGGATGGGTTAGAACCGAGTCCCGTCAGTTTGGAATCTACACACACTGCTTGCAGTCCTCTTGGTGAGCTTGTCGATTCAGTGGCACTTGATGCTGGTATGTCCTGCTCATAGGAAACTTGTACAGTCAAATCTGCTAAAGTGGCACCTCGATTAAACAGCCAAGTAGCATTTGTCATGCCATTACTTGTTGTAGCAGCTTCAAATAGTCCAGTTTAGGAAATAGTTCCTCGTAAAAAATAAAATAATAATAAAACACTCTGATATACATTTTGAAATCTTTGTTTGGTGATTATTTGTAGGTTGACCTCTGTAGTATTTAAATAACCCACTGGTTTGAAATTACTTGTTATAATATGTGATAACAACTGTACAAGTAGTATACTGCCATATGTATAACAGCAACACGAGGCAGTGCTCTGTCATGAGGGCAGCTAACTGAAAATGTTTGTGGTCAACTTAGGTAGATTTTTTGAACTAGTTATTAAGGAGAGCATTCCTTCAAACAAGTAGTCACGTGACCCTCTCAATGTTGTGTTTTCTAACATAAAAATTGTATCGATCTGCGAGTACGAATAATTTTTACATGCTCATATACCACTAGAGTTTCGAGCATGTCCGTCCTGGGGCCTGTCTCTGGATAGTCAGGGGCTTGTCCCGGGACAGAAAAAAAATAAGCGGACAATTTTGAAATTTACATCCAAAAATTAAATAGTGGGCCTTTAAAATTTTGATGCGCATCTCTAATATAATTAATAAAGAAAATTCTACTCATTAAATTTGGTCACTAGATTAGATCGAGTGGTCAAAAAGAAATTAGATAAGATCGGTGGCCTGACTCGGGATGGAGGGGGGGGGGGGGGGGGGGTTGAAAATGGGCAGAATTGACTGCTCGGTCGAATATTTATATAATTTGGAGCATTTTAGAAGGACAGTCCAAAAATAAATAAGAGAAAGAAGAGAAGATCGGACTATTTAATAATATTAAAAAAAGAAAGTAATTTCAACAAACTTTTGAACGAAGGTCTAAAAGTTTAAAGTCCGATCTATATGTCCATGTGAGTGGCCTCGTTAAGGCCGTTAGGGTGCACAGCTTGTAGGGACGAAATGGGTTGCATCCCGTCAAGAAAACCCCTAGATTGACAAAGGTGTAGTGCTGTGCTGAAATACAGATCTTGAGAAGCCGGATCCGTCTGAACGAGAGAGAGAATCAGATTAGGGTAGTCCAGTTGTCATAGGTTGGTATAGTGGTGCGGACGGGCCCGACTCCGGAGGATACGAGATGGTATCACAATAAAACAAAGTAAAGTCTAGAAAAGAGTAGTAGGGGCTGACCCCGCTTCCTATTTGTTCTTAGAGTGGGGCAGTCAATCGTCCAGTGCTGCTAGGACAGGCTCGGACATGTAGAGACTAAACGCGAAGAACCGTAGTGTTCTGCAGAATGGCCGTCATACGAGTCACAAAAAAAACAAGTCAACATAGTCAGACGGAGAAATGACCTGGAGGAAAGAAATCTCGCTAAAAAAGAATCCAACCTGGTGGTGCAGACTGTCGAAACGAGAAGCGTTCCAGCGTTCAGTCAGTTCCAATGGGTGCATACATCCCAGTAGAAAACTTCACTTCGCTGACAAAATCTACAAAAGTGAAGGATTCCCAAGTCGAGCTGCTAAAGCACGTGCAGTGTTCGCAAACACGTCTAACCGCGACGAGCTCTAGACTGGGAATGCTTATCGATCTGCATCAAATAATTACTGGTGGCGTGCAACCATAACAGTTCATCCAGAGTGTATAACATGTTATAAATTAATCAGTATTAAACTGCCAAATGTGTTAATAATACATGTTTGTGTTGTCCCATAACATTTACCTGGTAACGTAATACACATCGACCTGCATTTAAGCAACCAACTGTCTGAACTGAGTAGCTTTCCAAATCAACTGTATATTAACTAAGAAGCTACATTTTGATAATCTCTTAGACAGCTACATGTACTTAACCCAGGTTTGACTGTATTTGTAATATCCATATTTCCTGTAATTTTTATATTAGGCCCCCTAAAAAAACCCAACCCAAAAACAAGTCTGTCTCTTGTCAGACTAAAGTTCCAGAATTGATGCTGCAATTCAGCTTCTTTTTTTTTTCCCTTTTTAAAAAACGAAGAAAAAAGAATGAATTGCACAGAAGGTGGGTTTATTTGATATCGAAATCAGAGTGATTTCATTTTGGCTTCAGATGCAGTTTTTATGTCTTAATGGTTAAAAAAAAAAGCCCGACAAAAATCAACATCATAATGTGAGAAATTAAACAAAAAAGTTGCTGACCAGAGACCAGAAATTTATTTTGTTTTGCGTTATTTTCTGGATTTAAAAAAAAATGTTTGTTTGTTAATGGACAGTTGTAAATTATTGTGGTGATATAGTCACATTTTCATTTACCTTTTATTGTGTATGAAAAGCTTCAGTTAAATAGGGATATACATTTTATTAATCACTTGTTTGATATTAGTCTGGAAACATCAGTAAGGTCTGTTTCTATATTTTATATTTTTTATATATAATTAAGTTTACGTTCAATTAAATGACCAAACAATACAGAATATATACTGAACCACTGACATTTAAAAAACAAAACAAAATCAAATGGTGGTTTAATATGATTAAGGTCTGTTCTACATGTAACTCATGATTTCAGCTGTAGTCCATTTTTTATTTATTGGATGTATGTCTGGAATAAATTTTAAAATTAAAATACCTTCTTTTTTTCAGATCTGTTGAGTCTACAAAACTTTTTTCACAGTTGGTTGATGGATTCTGGGGGAGACAGTGAATATCTTCATATCATCCTACCTCCTGCAACACCAGGTCAGAAAAAGTAGCAAGTAGTGTGGAAAGTATGTCTTGTCGTCCCAGACTAAAACAAAAAAAGTTTGTTTTATTTAACGACGCCACTGGAGCACATTGATTTTTTATCTTATCATCGGCTATTGGACGTCAAACATATGGTCATTCTGACACTGTGTTTTAGAGGAAACCCGCTGTCGCCACATAGGCTACTCTTTTTACGACAGGCAGCAAGGGATCTTTTATTTGCGCTTCCCACAGACAGGATAACACAAACCATAGCCTTTGTTGAACCAGTTATGGATCACTGGTCGGTGCAAGTGGTTTACACCTACCCATTGAGCCTTGCGGAGCACTCACTCAGGGTTTGGAGTCGGTATCTGGATTAAAAATCCCATGCCTCGACTGGGATCCGAACCCAGTACATACCAGCCTGTAGACCGATGGCCTGCCACGACGCCACCGAGGCCGGTCCAGAGACTAAAACAAGTCTTGTCATCCCAAACTAAAACAAGAGTCTTGTCGTCCCAGACTAAAACAAGAGTCTTGTCATCCCAGACTAAAACAAAGAGTCTGGTCATCCCAGACTAAAACAAGTCTTGTCATCCCAGATTAAAACAAAGAGTCTGGTCATCCCAGATTAAAACAAAGAGTCTGGTCATCCCAGACTAAAACAAGTCTTGTCATCCCAGATTAAAACAAAGAGTCTGGTCATCCCAGACTAAAACAAAGAGTCTGGTCATCCCAGACTAAAACAAGAGTCTTGTCATCCCAGACTAAAACAAAGAGTCTGGTCATCCCAGACTAAAACAAGTCTTGTCATCCCAGATTAAAACAAAGAGTCTGGTCATCCCAGATTAAAACAAAGAGTCTGGTCATCCCAGATTAAAACAAAGAGTCTGGTCATTCCAGACTAAAACAAGATACATGTAATAAGACGAGAGAAAAATAAAATGTAAATGTTTTTGTCCTACTCTATTTAAACAGAGATAAAAGTATGGCATGTGTGAGATTGTGACCCTCACATTATTCCTAAGGGCCTGACCATTTTTGTGTGTACAAAGCAACTTACAAAATACCTATGGTAAACATTCCAAACTTTATCCAAACACAAGGATGATTATTTTTGTTTTCAGTACGTACACTATATATAAATTACATCACTTTTTCAAGAGAAACCATACTGTCTTACATTATTATTCAAGAGAAACCATACTATCTACATTATTATTCAAGAGAAACCATACTATCTACATTATTATTCAAGAGAAATCGTACTATCTACATTATTATTCAAGAGAAACCACACTATCTACATTATTATTCAAGAGAAACCTACTTTTTACATTATTATTCCAGAGAAACCACACTATCTACATTATTATTCAAGAGAAACCATACTGTTTACATTATTATTCAAGAGAAACCACACTATCTACATTATTATTCAAGAGAAACCTACTTTTTACATTATTATTCCAGAGAAACCATACTATTTACATTATTATTCAAGAGAAACCATACTATCTACATTATTATTCAAGAGAAACCATACTATCTACATTATTATTCAAGAGAAACCATACTATTTACATTATTATTCAAGAGAAACCACACTATTTACATTATTATTCAAGAGAAACCACACTATTTACATTATTATTCAAGAGAAACCACACTATCTACATTATTATTCCAGAGAAACCATACTATCTACATTATTATTCAAGAGAAACCATACTATCTACATTATTATTCAAGAGAAACCACACTATCTACATTATTATTCAAGAGAAACCACACTATCTACATTATTATTCAAGAGAAACCACACTATCTACATTATTATTCAAGAGAAACCACACTATTTACATTATTATTCAAGAGAAACCATACTATTTACATTATTATTCAAGAGAAACCATACTATTTACATTATTATTCAAGAGAAACCACACTATTTACATTATTATTACTATTTACATTATTATTCAAGAGAAACCATACTTTCTACATTATTATTCAAGAGAAACCATACTATTTACATTATTATTCAAGAGAAACCATACTATTTACATTATTATTCCAGAGAAACCATACTTTCTACATTATTATTCAAGAGAAACCATACTATCTACATTATTATTCAAGAGAAACCATACTATCTACATTATTATTCAAGAGAAACCATACTATCTACATTATTATTCAAGAGAAACCATACTATTTACATTATTATTCAAGAGAAACCATACTATTTACATTATTATTCCAGAGAAACCATACTATTTACATTATTATTCAAGAGAAACCACACTATTTACATTATTATTCAAGAGAAACCACACTATTTACATTATTATTCAAGAGAAACCATACTATTACATTATTATTCAAGAGAAACCATACTATTTACATTATTATTCAAGAGAAACCATACTTTCTACATTATTATTCAAGAGAAACCATACTATTTACATTATTATTCAAGATAAACCATACTTTCTACATTATTATTCAAGAGAAACCATACTATCTACATTATTATTCAAGAGAAACCATACTATTTACATTATTATTCAAGAGAAACCATACTATCTACATTATTATTCAGAAAAGAGTTAACTCTTTGTCTTTTTTTCCTTTTGAAAAGCGGTTGTAACATATAATGTTAAATGGTTTTTTATTAAATTGAAAAAGCCTTTATTGGAAATTAAAAAAAACCCCATAACGTTATTTCCAGATATTTGACTACAACTTGACAAACATATTTAGTCTTGTTTTCACTTTATTTTATTATAGAGTTAACCTTTAAGAACATTTGGATAAACAGTTTTATATTTCTACAAATACACTGATCCTGTGTCCGTGCATCTAACACTTACATGACAGATAGTGAAACCAGACTGTAGTATTATCTGAGCAGCATAACAAATATTGTTTTCCTCTTGATTTTGCCTGACTCGTGCAGCTGGCTCAGATTCTAAATACATTTGTATAACCAGAAATATATTTTTAATTGGTGAGACAGCTGCACTACTTGTTTCTTTTAGCCAGCCACTCCATCAGTCCTGCCAGTATAGATATTTTGGCTCTGGATTTAACCAGACCAGATCAATAAACATTCTCATGTTTCAAGATAAAATCAACTACATATTACATAATCCTCTAGCTCAGCATACAAGTTTTATATACAATAAAACTGTATTTTTATAAACATTACAAGTATGGACTCAGTTTGTAGAGGTGTATAATCAAACTGCACTGATTTCTCTTTTGCTGACAATTGATCATTAAGCCCCGTTGTGCACAGACAATCCAGATAGCTGAGGTGTGTGCTCACAACCTTAATGTAACAGAACAATCAACCTCCACTGAGGGAATTTGAACCATGCATGGACACACAAGATCAAAGTTCAGCACTCTACCAACTACATGAGCTAAAAAAATAGTAAAAAAAAAAAAGCTACTAATACTGAGTACGAGAGTTCAGAGCTCTACCAACTGAGCTAATAGACAAATTCCCACTAGCTATTGCAAATAGAAGCACTTTATACCAATATTATGTGAAGATACGTCCTGGAGCTGTGGGCCATAGGCAGTTAAACTATTATGTGTTCTGACTGGGTTATAATTGTATCAGGAACACATCAAGTCCCTACATCGGCTCCAAATATAACAGAAAAATCAACCTCCACTGAGAGAATTCGAACTATGGACTCTCAGCACAAGAGTCCAGCACTCTACCAACAGAGCTAATAGAGAAATTCCCACTAGCTACTGCAAGTAGGAGCACTTTATACCAACACTACTACATTATAATTAGGTATAAAAAAAGTAGAAGTTTTTAAGTCTACTCGTAAATAAAACTATTTGGTTGTAAAAAATGGTCATCAAGCTTGTAGATATTTATAATTCATAGCAAAATTTCATAAATACTTTTCACTGGAAACTATCATTACATAGCATTGTAGAGCATCTCTCTAAATGACATCAAGCAGGGTTGTCCATATGTACATGTAGGTCCATACATAAAGAGTATTACACAACATTATACAGACATTAGTGATCCATGAACACATTTTTAGTTTATCTGTGTTTGCTGTCATTATCACCTCATTTATCTACTTGCTGTCATTAATGATAATCATTTGGTTATATAAATGTTTTGCATCATCATGCACAATCCATTAAGAACACTTAACTGCGCAACACATTTTTCATTGAGAGACAAACGGGCACGTGCCTGCAGTTTATTAATTGTCATAGTTGATCAGTATATCAATATGTCCCCACATATCTGACATGACATTCCAATAATCACTTTTCTTTTATGTTTACTCTGTGTGTCATATGTTTATTTGGTCGTCTGGTCATTCTGTTCCCAATATATTTCAGTGGAATGTTTCATGCAGCCACTGACAAAAATGTGTCTGCCATATGTACTAAAAGCAAATTGCATGAAATAAGATATAGCCTTAAATGGGAACCACTCTGAATTCATATTTTTCACTCGGCAACCGGAAGCAAGGACAGAGTTTCAAGTTTGCACACATTTTGTTTTCTATGGTTTTTGACTGTAATAAATCTGTTTGGTGTATGTAATGGCTACCAGATATTGGTTTGAATAGTGTACTAGAGACAAAGTATTCATGAATGGAGTTGTGGTTGTGCTCAGCTTTCAAAAATGTAAATATTGCTTATAGAAGTCTAAGTGTGAAACTAAAATTTTGTATTGAATCAGTGAATGGTGTTGAACAATTAACCAACAACACATATACATGTACAAGCAATATACTCTACATCCAGCATATTATATGTAGTGAATTAAGTGCAATAATTAATAAAAGTGCATTTTTTCATTTTCTTTATATCATTACCCATATTTCTTGGGGATGTCAATGTTTACTCCGAGTGGCAGCATATTATAATTTTAATATATACTTTGCCCAGTGACAGCATAATAACAATAATAATTTTGATATTCTCGAGTTATATGCAAAGATGTGGGATTGCCAGTTTGGTTAATTATTTGTTACATACATATGTAAAAATAGCACAATGTAACACTTGTAATGATGGTAATTAATGTAGAATCACAGTCGTATTGAAATCAATTTTTTAAATCAACTATACATAATCTGGACTCTGCCTAAACTGGATTCAGGCCAGTATAATCAGAGAGCTGGATTAGACAGATTTTACTTGAGTTACCTTTCTTAAATCATCATCTATATATTAAATATGACCATTTATCAGTCACTGAACAGTTGTCTTTCATATTAAGAACTTAAAACACTTTACATGTAGCTAGCCGCTCTTGTTTATTTAAGTTTAGATTTTACAAGAAATACCATTGCTATAAGCAGACATAACAGTTATTAATAAGGAAACAAATATGACAACAGCCATTGATAAAGAGAGTGAGACATGTAGCCTATAGATTTGTGTCACTCACCTTTCACAAGATTTATTTGAATAGATAATATACACATACTCTGCTTAAGTATAAGCAATTAAGGTTAGTAGGTATATGGCAAATAATTTATTGTACTGGTTTAAACAATATACTTAACAGATCACAAACCGCGTGTAGTTTTACAAGGTTACTCCTTGTTGGATAAACATGTCACCAGGTGTGTACCACAAGGCTCTGTCCTGGGACCCCTGTTATTTTTAATATATATATATTAATGATATTGTCCATGAGATAAATTCTAATATACAATTATTTGCTAACGATACCTCACTGTAGAAAATCCTGATGAATTTAGTAAGATTCTAAACTTACCTGAAATGTATAATTGACTGGGCAAAACATTGGCTTGTCAAATTTAGTCCCTTAAAAACTGAAACTATGTCAATTACTAGAAAAAATATCCCATGATTAAAACCTACATGTAACTTGTACCTAGATAACATTACTGTGAAAGAAACTGATAATCACAATCATTTAGGACTAACTTTCAAAACAGTGGCGAATGGCATCTTCATATCCAGAAAATTAACACGTCACTAGAAAAAATATATTGTTCATTTATTCTTCCAGCCTTTGATATAATTTGGGATAACTGTACTCTGTATCTATCAGAACAGTTAGGAAATATCTTGATGCTGTATGCACCATCTGTGGGTCTGTTCATGGGACATCTCACCAATCAATACAATGAAACAGGACTTCAATTAGGAATAAGTGATCTAAATGGCTCATAAATTCACACTTTTCATTAAAAAAAAGTCCATATTGTACCTGTGATCATTATGTTGAAGATTCGGAACATTTCCTGTTATTTTGGCCCCTACACAACAAAAGAGCCAGACCTCCTTAGCTAGGTTAAATCATATAAATATCAATACATTATTATTTGGTGATCCCAATTTACCATTACAAAAAATCTTATTTTTAAAGCAGTTGCACAGTTCATAGTTGAAAGCAGACATTTTGACTGATAAACCATCCACCTATATTTGTCCTTTGTTCTTCTAATTTCTCTGGTTCTAACTTATAAATAATATTTATATTTAAAGAGGTTAAAAATGTAATAGTTTTCCTTTTCTCAACACTAAATTCACCACTTCTTGTATTTTTCTCAACACTAAATGCACTACTTCTTGTATTTTTCTCAACATTAAATGCACTACTTATACTTCTTGTATTTTTCTCAACACTAAATGCACTATTTCTTGTATTTTTCTCAACACTAAATGCACTATTTCTTGTATTTTTCTCAACACTAAATGCACTACTTCTTGTATTTTTCTCAACACTAAATGCAGTAATTCTGTGCACATCCTATAAACACATCAAATATGATTCTTCTTACATAATAGACACGCATGTAGCTGTCCTTGTTGACCAGTTATTACTTCTATTGTATAATTGTTTGCTGCTTATGCTTATTTTTCGTGATTATATCCAATTAAGGTTCAAGCATGCCAAGAATTAAAAACTCCACAGCAATCTCAATGGCATAACCAATTGCAGAGGTTGCAGAAATCCACATCCAAATGACAGAGTTTAATTAGTCTAGTAAAATAGAGTCCACTGTAGTTTAAGTTAGTTTGCTATAAATACTATTGAAAGTGGTAATATTTTATTTTCTTTGATTTAGATGAGGACAACGTTGTTATTAAATGTGACATGCAGGAAAGGCTTGTTAATCCAGCTCAGCTGCCTTGCAGTGAAGCTTTTGTGAGTTTTGTCAGTGTGCCCGTAATGTTGTTAATACACAGAACTGGGCATTTCTCAGTGTTAGACCATGTGTTGGAGGGATTGATTTTTGTTTTAAAGATGTTTTAATTTAAATTTAATTGCCATATAGGCAGTGGGTTGGAAGATACCTATTTAAAATTCAAATTATTATTGGTTTTATCACTGTGTTGAAATAACATGTGAGCCTTCTAACTTTATTGGCATCATCATTTTACAGCAAAGACAATGTTTCATGGTTACTTAGGGGCAGTACATAATTCAGTGATGCACTGTCGGTTTCGGATCGATTCCTGTCGGTGGGCCCATTGGGCTATTTCTCATTCCAGCCACTGTACCACGACTGGTATATCAAATCCCGTGGTATGTGCCATCCTGTCTGTGGGATAGTGTATATAAAAGATCTCTTGCTATTAATGGAAAAAATGTAACAGGTTTCCTCTCTAAGACTACATGTCAAAATTACCAAATGTTTGACATCCAATAGCCGATGATTAATAAATCAAAGTCCTCTAGTGGTGTCATTAAATAAAACAAACTTTTTCATGGTTATTTGAATTGTGATAGGTCAGTGGATTGAGTTGTGTCTATATAAACCTGTTGCATATTCTATGTTCCTACTATTTTACCATTTGTATATCAAAAGTATGCCATGGTACATGCATATAGTAGTATTCTTGTTATCTAGCTATCTCTTGTTTAAGAAAAACTGCATATTGAAGCTGCTAATTGAATTTAGTAAGCTGTAGTTTTTGTCCTGGACTTGTCTATTGTTTCTCAACCATTAAACAAACATTCCTGTCCTTTTCTTTTGAAATTGCCATATGGAGATTGGTATTTGACCAATGTAAGATATGCATTTGACCATATGTCACAATTACAAATGATAAACATTGTATTTACCATCAATAGTCACTTATTATAAACGTCCTTGAGTGGAACAGACAAAAACTTTGGAACCTTGACACATCTTCATTTGCAAAGAATTTCTGATTAAAAAGAAGTTCGTTTGCATGATAATATTACTGCTATAAGATCGATCTATGCACAGATGTACAGTGAGCATTGATGCTGGTTTGGAGCAGAGTTCACTGTTTCATTTTATAGAGTAATTATAGTGTTCACAAATACACTACAAACCCACATTGGAGTTTCGTTAATTAAATAACATGTGGGTCTTGATAATAGATTTCGTTCTGATTTTTAATGTCTGGCTTTCATAGAGATGACATGGTGGTGTGAATATATTTTAACATAACTTCCTCATAAGTGCAGTTGCGTTTCTCAAACTAAAAGATTCTAGATCAAAATTACCAAAATGCAAACTATACTGCATTTCATATTAAACCTTCAGTTTTGTAGCATTTTGTCACCAAACTTTACAGAAAACATTTAAAAACTGAACGTGATAATCTTCGATGTTCATGCAAGTATGAACCATACTTTACACACTTAAGTGTGAACAGCTTCGTACTAACACACCATTTCTGACAACAGCATAATGGGCTTAACATAATAAAAACCATTTTTGTAGACATTGCATTTTGACAACAACAACAAAAAAACAAAAAAAATATCAGCATTGTGTATGGTGTTCTTACCTCTTTGTTATAAAGAAATACAGTGATTGTAATAAAATTATATATTAATAGATAATTTTAAGTTGTATTATATTAGTACCATGTGCTGTGGACAAGTAATTTTTGACATTTTTAGCACTTTCAAGGCTCATTATGAGGGTGTGGTTCAGTGGTAGAAGGTTCTGCAGGAGGGTGTGGCTCGGTGGTAGAGGGTCCTGCAGGAGGGTGTGGTTCGGTGGTAGAGGGTCCTGCAGGAGGATGTGGTTTGGTGGTAGAGGGTCCTGCAGGAAGGTGTGGTAGAGGGTGTGGTTCGGTGGTAGAGAGTTCTGCAGGAGGGTGTGGTTCAGTGGTAGAGGATGCGCAGAACCCTCTACCACCAAACCACACCCTCTATCACTGAGCCACACCCTCTACCACTGAGCCACACCTTCCTGCAGAATCCTCTACCACTGAATCACACCCTCTACCACTGAACCACACCCTCCTGCAGAACCCTCTACCACCGAACCACACCCTCTACCACCGAACCACACCCTCTACCACCGAGCCACACCCTCCTGCAGAACCCTCTACAACCAAACCACACCCTCTACCACTGAACCACACCCTCTACCACCGAACCACACCCTCTACCACCGAACCACACCCTCTACCACCGAACCACACCCTCTACCACCGAACCACACCGTCTACCACCGAACCACACCCTCTACCACCGAACCACACCCTCTACCACCGAACCACACCCTCTACCACTGAATCACACCTTCCTGCAGGACCCTCTATACCACCGAACCACACCCTCCTGCAGGACCCTCTACCACTGAACCATACCCTTTTGCAGAACCCTCTACCACTGAGCCACACCCTCCTGCAGAACCTTCTACTACCAAACCACACCCTCTACCACTGAACCACACCCTCTACCACCGAACCACGCCCTCTACCACTGAACCACACCCTCTACCACCGAACCACACCCTTCTGCGGAACCCTCTACCACCGAGCCACACCCTCCTGCAGAACCCTCTACTACCAAACCACACCCTCTACCACTGAACCACACCCTCTACCACCGAACCACGCCATCTACCACTCAACCACATCCTCTACCACTCAACCACATCCTCTACCACTGAACCACACCGTCTACCACTGAACCACACCCTCTACCACTGAACCACACCATCTACCACTGAACCACACCCTCTACCACTGAACCACACCATCTACCACTCAACCACATCCTCTACCACTGAACCACACCTTTTACCACTGAATCACACCCTCATAATGAGCCTTGAAAGTGCTAAAAATGTCAAAAATGACATCCATGGCTCAATGGTAGAGGGTGTGGCTCAGCGGTAGAGGGTTCTGCAGTGAGTGCATCATGACTGATCTTTTAACGGCTGTGCTATGTGTTATCCTGTCTGGGATGGTGCATATAAAAGATTCCTTGCTACTATGTACTACTAAAATGTAGCGCGTTTCCTCTCTAAGACTATGTGTCAGAATTACTCAAATATTTGACATCCAGTAACCAATGATTAATAAATCAATGTGCTCTAGTGGTGTCGTTAAACAAAACTATCTTTAACTTTGTATTTCAGACACTTCACCCCCGGTCAGCATCATGTAAGACTGTGTTTCCCAGCAACAGTAAGGCTGTTGGCATGGTCGTCCCATTACACCGCATTAAGATAAGCGCAATGATCCCATTTTCATCTCTGTGTGAATCGGTCATATTTGGAATGGTAATTAATATCACTAATTTTTATATCAGTATTACTGCTTAAAACTTAGTATGCTTACATGTATATAGTCCGTCCATTAAGGATCAAGAGATGCAGTGTCGGTTATGCCCTAGCTATGTCCAGGCCTCTACATTGTGACCGATTTGGTCACATATGTGACTATTTTTTTCATGTGGCAACTGAAACATTTTATACAGTCCCCCCCGGCGACCAAACCAAAGTTCATATAAACAGATCAGCAATAGCCAAGCTAGGGGACAATTCTGGTGAAATATTCACTGTATACCACTAAACTTCACCATGTTAACTAAGCACTTAATTAGGCAAAATCCACTTTGCCTTCAATTTTGCAGAGATAAAAATCATTACATCAGTAATATGATCACCACAAAAAATTGACTGCAACCATGTTTCGATCAAATGATCAAAGTAAAATTTCAACATGTATATATTATCAGAGTAAAAGATATCTAAATAGTTATAAATCATTTCTTGGTACACCATATGAAACAGTTTATTTAAAAGGAAAGTAAAACTTTGTAACAAAATATTACAATCGTATCAACAACTTAAACAAAAAATAAATGAGATTAACATAGATTGGGATCTCTCTCAATCTATTTTATGCAGCATGCAAACGCATCTTTAGCATAAAGTAGAAAGCAAGTTAACTATTGGCGAGTCCTGAATATATACAAAGATTCCCAAATGTATTACTTGCGATGTTATGACTATGAGGCACTTTTGTCCCCTTTTCCATGGAAACTACTTAGTACTATTTTTATTTTATTTTAAGAAAAATCTTATTCATTACAATTAAAATGTGTCTTTAATATACTCAAAGGCAAAAGTTACTGTGACATGGATTGTTTGGAGTAATAAATTTGTGAATGGATTTATGGATGTAAACCAGAGAAAATGTGCATGAAACAGCTGGAAGAAATGCAACCAAGCAGTTGTTGCAGCGATTGCATGCTTTGTGCAAGAAACATGGAATATTCGGGAGAAATCCTGTTACTCCATGCTTTTAGGTTTCATACACTGCAGTAAAAACTTATCATCAATTATCTTTGTTTTTTGTGTGTCACAATAACTTTTGCCTTTTAGTATACATGAATTAAAAACAGGAAAATAATTTTCAAATTTGCATTTTTGCCAGTCACAGATTTATAACAGCATACACCAATGAATTTAAATACTGGTTTGTTTTGTGTATGGGAGGACTGCCATTCTCCAGCATTGCATTTGAGTAAAGTTTTTTTAAATTGAATTATTACAATGAAGGTGTTATGGTAGAGACTTAGAATTTACTTTCTGATGTAATACTTAACAGACAATTACAGATACTAAAGTCAGCCAGAACATATGCATATAAATTGCACAATTGTTTCTATGATACAATTCATGCTTTTCAAGGTTCTTTATTATTTGCACCAATAGTTTACACACACTCGCATATGCACACACAGATACACATACATACATACATGTGTACGTACGTACATACATGTACATACACTATCAGTATATAAACATTGCTGCTAATTTATTTGGTGCCCAAATATAGAATAAAAGTATAGGCGCCATCTGGCTCCTGGACAGAAACATTAACGTAGAAGGCTGCCCATGTCTGAACTCTTGTTTTGTTATTTATTGGTATACAAATCAATTTCCATTGCTGATAACATTAAAACATTCTATTGAAATTAATAATCTTGTTAAATTGGTGTATTTAATATCAAATTATTGAAACACACAGTTTAAATGGAATATGTATTGAATAACTAAATTTCAGATTATCCAGTGTTAGAGTTTCGGCCCATAATAGCTTGTTATCTTGTCATGAAATGGGCGGGGGGAGGGGAAGACGTAACCTGATATGTAGTCAGTCTTGAATAGAACTCCATCTGTGGGCCCAATGGGGTGTTTTTTGTTCCAGCCAGTGTTCCACAACTGATGTACACAATAAAGGCTGTGGTATGTAATATCCTGTCCGTGGGCTGCTGCTGTATTCGAAAGATCCCTTACTGCTAATCAGAAAGAGTAACCCATTGCTTGACAGAAGTGGGTTTCCTATCATTATCTGCATGGTCCTTCACCATATGTCCGATGCCATGTATAATAACTAATCAAAATGTGTTGAGTGGTGCATTGTTAAATAAAACATGAATTCCTTCTCTCCTTGACATTAACATTTTAAATTGCTGATGAATAGTATGTACTGAATATGCAAGCACATGCACTGCTTATAATATTATATATGATGTTTGATATAATAAATCATTAATATGTTCTATAAAAGTAGAAGTGGTTTTACAAAGAATTCTTCATTGGATGCAAATAATTACTTGTATTTTGTAACATTTTATTATATGAGACACATCACAGGTTAACGATTTGGATTAATTTTATAAATATTTAATTATTTAAAAAGAGAAAAAAAATTATGCTTTTGACATATTAATGAAACATCACAGCACCTTAAAAATAATTTTTTTATTTTCTGTTTGTTTTTTGATTGCCTTGCTATGTACCGTAATCGGAAATAATAAGACGTGGATGGGGTGGGGTGGGGGTTGGGGTGGTAAGAGCTTTAAAGAAAGAATCAGGACACATTAATAATATTCTTCTCTAGCTATACAAAATGGCACTTTTTAACTAAAAAGGTAATCTTTTCATGTACTTGTAAGATGTTACATTCATTCATTCACATCAACTTATTTTCATTCTTATATCCAATTAAGGTTCAAGCAAGCTGTCCTGGGCACACACCTCAGCTATCTGGGCTGGCTGTCTGGGACAGCTAGTGGGTTAGTTGTTAGTGGTTAGTGAGAGAGAAGAGGGTGTAGCAGGCATCGAAATAAGCATTGTGTCTGGTAACCCATTTACCACAAAATATAGTCTGGTAACCTATAGGTTTCCACAACTATATGAAAGTTAGAATTGAATTCCTGTTACTACTACGCGGTCATTCTGAAATTGTAACGGTGTGCGTGAACATCGATACGAGAAACGAAATCCGGAAGTAAAAATTTATCTAGTGGGCGCTGCTTAACCGCGGATTGCCAAAATTGCTTTACAATTGCACAAGTGCGCACGAACATCGATGCAATTTTGTATGAGAAAACAAAACGCGGACGTAAATTCATCTAGTGGACGCTGCTTAAACGCGGAGTGACTTGCGCGCGAACATCGATGCAATTCCTGACGAGAAAATGAAACGCAGAAGTCCTGAATGCATTGCCTGGTTTACGTTCGGAAACGAAACTACCATTCGTTGAAATTTGTTATCAAGAACGAAACACCGTTCTCGACTTTTCTAACATGTGGTAACCTCCTGGTAACCTGAACGACCGTTCCCGACTTATTTCGATGCCTGTGTAGTCGTCTTACACCTACCTACCCACTGAGTTGTTAAAACAGTAATAATGAGCCTGTAATTCTCATGATAAATAATTACTTGAAACAGACCTATTCAAGTGATGTGTTTTCCTCTTAAAGTACAATTATGCTTTTTTGTTAATACAAATGTAGACTATTGTTGTTATTAATGATTGTTTAATTGTTACTATTTAAAAAGTAATGGTAATTCAAGTGAAGTTTTCTTTCTTTATGTTCAACTTGAAAATACATGCATTTGTTTTTGTTTAGCCAATGGTTGTTACTCCTACTAAATGCTGGAAAGTAGACTGGGATGAACTGGAGAAAAATGAACAGCTGTTTAAAGCTCTTTGTCATCAACTCATAAAAAAGGTTTGATTTTATTTCATTTTTTTTTCTTTTAACTTCACTGCAGACTTGAGTTTGCATACAAAATTAATTGCATTGTAACTGGTTAGAATTTTTTGTAAGGTTTTTTTTGGGGGTGGTGGTAAATGATAACTTGCTGTAATAGAGCACACTTTTGTTGAAGTACATGTAGTTTTCTTTCGGGTAACATGACACTTAAGTCAAAGTATTTCTTTAAACCGAAACCTACAAGATGTGTGAATCATTCATCACTTAAACCAGGTGTTTCAGTCACTGATCCCAGTGAAGCATCATTTCAGCTGAATTTGCAACTATTACCAAAAGTTGTATAATTTGTTTGTTTTAAGTATTGAGATTTAATGAAATATCACTAAAAACATGTTATAGAAAATGTTTTATAAGCAGTACCATGATTAAGGTTGGCCTAATTAATAAATACAAGATTTCACATTTCTTGGTCTCTGAGCTCTATAAATAAACCATGGGATTTCCTCTTTAATGTAAATTGTGTAAATGAAATGTAATTTTTAGCCAGTGAAATTTGTTGGCACTAGATTTAATTAAAGCAACTTGTTTTTATTGTTGAGATGAAACCAGCCTTCTGATTGGTCAAACTTCATCATGAATTGTTGGTGCACACATTTTCAAGTCAAGATTATTGATGGTTCATGCATTGTCATATTTTCTTATAAAATATCATAGATCTTATGTTTCAGTTTGAATCATTGTACATTTATTCTTTGTTTATTTGGTGATCAGTGACAAAATAATGTCAGTATTTGTAGGGGAATCATAGGTACTGTGTATGAGACTTGGGCCTTCCCAGATTGATGAATCTTTTAAGTGTTTTTTAAATTTAAATGAACTTTTAAAATTTGTCAGAATCTTGGGTCTTTAATTGTCACATTTGCTCAAATATGTTTATATCCTATAGCGTCTGTTCAAGATACATTGACACTTTTGGTAACAAAATAAATTACATAAAACTTCATTTCTGATTTAATACCAGACACTAATCTAGTTGGTAAAATGTTTTTCTTGGAAAGTTAACTCAAGTTGCCGAGTTGATAGCAGTTGTCAGAAATCGAAGTCGTCATAATATTTTGGACCTAATCCAGTTTGAAAAACAGAATCAAACAATACATGTCAAGATACTGACTTGTGTAGCCCCCTCTCCCCACCAATCATTAGTTTATCATCCCTGTCTGCATGACAAATCAGCACAGCATCAAAAATATATTATGCATTTAAAAAAATTGGATTCCAGAAATGAAAAAAGTTAACCCCTGTGATTCATGCAAATCCAATTAGAAAAGAAACTGGATTTGTCAACACAAGCGGTTTTTTGCAGTTATCATGCAGCTAAACATTGTTCAGTATATATTAGTCAGCTTTATTTTGCTAATGCCAGAAAATACTGATAGTGCAGCTGCTACACACAAAAACAAAAAACACCCTGCACTTTGAGTAGAAGGGGGTGGGACGTAGCCCTGTAGTAAATCACCATCCTGATGCGGGGTCAGTCTGGGATCAATCCCTGTCAGTGGGCCCATTGGGTTATTTCGTGCTTCAGCCAGTGCACCACGACTGGTATATCAAAGGCCATGGCATGTGCTATCCTGTCTATGGGATGATGGTACATATAAAAGATCCCTTGCTACTGATGAAAAAATGTAGCAGGTTTCCTTTCTAAGACTACATGTCAAAATTACCAAATGTTTGACATCCAATAGCTCTAGTTTAATAGAAGTATTAAATTTGGCACAAATATACTTTGAAAAATGGCTGCCATGCAATCCAATATTTTAACATTAAGTAACAGCTAATCTAGGTCCAATTAGGTGCCATATATGTATTGAACTCTTTACTACAATCATATGCTTACTACTTTAATTTTGATTATGTTAATTATTAGTTACTTAACAGTATCACATATTTAATGGAAATATTCAATTATTTTGCTTAAAGTTACCAAAATTAACACTTGGTATTTAATAATGGAATATGATTTGGACCAATTATACAATTCGGAACCTTTCATGGCAAATCACTATGAAATGTATATATAGATACGTTTACTTTGCCAAATTTTATCTAACTTCGATCTCCCCTATCTTTTTGGAAAAAGTCACTCCTACTTTTGGTGTCATGGTAATTTGCGGTCCTAGATTAGTTCCTGAATACGTGATATTATATCGCTACAGGGTTTTGTGATGTTGGGACAACTTGAGGACCTTGATGTGCCGAAGCCAACCCCAAGGAGACAGAGGGCTTTGACCATTACCCCTCCATCCCCACAGGGCTATTTCGTTCTGTTGCCAGCACCAAACATGTCCTTGCTCATTAAGTCTGTGGCAGTGAAAGAGTTGATGCTACCTTGTAGCACGTGCAGCTCAGTAGATATGGATGAACCCAGTGAAGAGAATGTGCATATCCTACAGGCTATCATGAACAAGGTTTGCCATATTTTGACAAAGTATAGAGTGGGTTTTTTTTGGGGGGGGGGGGGGGGGTTAATTCAGAATGATTTTAGAATATTAGGCAAAATTTAGGAATTAGATGGATTTGACGGAAAATCAAGGTTGTTTATATACAAAAATATACCTCTGGTTTCTTGCTTGAGAATATTTTTTTTTTTTTACATTGATATAGTCATGTGAACTTTATTTCTCAGTGTATATAATATAATCAGCACCGAATTTGTGTGGCACTCCCTATGCAACCTAAGTTTTCAAACTGTATCAGGTTAATCAGTTAATGTGTCAACTATTCTGATGATTCAGTAAGATGTACAGGTATTTCCACAAGGTAATCACAAATATCCATCATCATGAAACCTTCTGACATTAATAAAGCTCTGTCTTGAGCATTTATTATAGACGTGAGGAGAATGGAGAAGACAGCGCGTGTAAGAAGAATGAATGTCCTAGGCAGGAAATTGTAGTGTGAACCTCAAGTCCCAGACAGGATTGCAAGATGACCATTAACCTTGAACCCCAGTCCCGGACAGACAGACTGTATGCGTGTAGGTGTATGTAGTGTAGGTATCAGTGTTGGTGTAGGTGTCTGGGTGTAGGTGTTTGTGAGTGTAGGTGTATGTAGTGTAGTTGTCGGTGTAGGTGTGTGTGTATAGCTGTGGTGTGGATGTTTGCTCAGGACAGCGTGCTTGAACCTTATATAAGCATAATAATAAAATTAATATGAAATGCACAACAGGCTGCTTGTTTAATACACAATATATTGTATAAGTGAATTTGGGATGTAGTGTTTCTAAAACAGATGGATGCTTATAGTAAATATAGGTGTCCACTGAAGCAGCTACATGCATGTGCATGTAGTTTAAAACAATCTGTTGTATTTAAAATATAAAAAGGATGAAAAGCTTACTTAGAACATTATTCATAGTATTTGTTTGATGTGTTAGCCATTATAATTATTAAAATAATCCAACATGTGTCTGAAACTATACAACTTTAAAAAAAAACAAAAAAACTTTACTGTTCTTGCATTATACATTTTATAATCTGTCAGTTCAATTGTCTTCATGTTAAGACCTACAAATCTGAAAATGATAATGGTTCCATCTATTTAATTGCAGTGGTGTACATTGTTATGCCACAGATAGACTGTACCATAGGAGGGCATAAGCATATGAGATGGAGTTGAGGAGTGCAGGAGGGGCAGCTGCCCCTTCATCTTTGAGTAAATATACATATTAATTCATGCAAACACTGCAGACATTTGAACAAAATTAAGGCCTGAACACTTTTCACCATGTACATGCATATTTCCGTCATTCTCTTATGGTGAATTTTATTTGTAGAATGTATGGAATTGCATTTCTAGTTGAAACTCACACACTGATTCTCAGTTAGTTGAATTCTGCCATGACTGATTATAAATATGAGAGTAGGCACAGATCCATAGGAGTACATTTTAAGTCAGTAAGCATGTGTGTGTGTGTGAGAGTGGGGTGGTGTTGACCAGCATGCATGTAACTGGACCAAGCAAGTTGCTCCTTCAAATTACATACATTCCTGTTTTGGACATTAATATTTATGAGTTGTAATCATTGTTAAAATGCATAGTGATTTTTTTGCAACGTACATTCCCTATATAACTGTTTGGTAGTAATGCAAATGAGAATAAATGTCATTATTGAGATTTGGGCATTTTTATTTACAAACTCTAAATTTCGGCAAAAATCAGCCTACCTCTCCCCCCCCCCCCCCCCCCAAAAAAAAGGAAGCCCACACGCCTAAGTAGGTGGTGCAGTGTAATGCCATCGGACATAAGGCTGGTAGGTACAGGGTTCGCAGCCTGGTACCGGTTCCCACCCAGAGTAAATTTTACAACTCGGTGGGTAGGTGTAAGACTACACCACACTCTCTTCTCTCTCACTAAACCACTAACAACTAACCCAGACAGACAGCCCAGATAGCTGAGATGTGTGCCCAGGACATTGTGCTTTAACCTTAACTGGATATAAGCACGAAAATAAGTTAAACTGAAGGAAGGTAAAATCTTGAGTTTGTACTCAAAACTTTTAAAAGTATATACACGTAGTCCACGTCGCAGTGTTATAGTTGTCTTCAGTATTACAAGCAGGACTGAATGACCTATTTTCCAAGTAGTTGACTTCTGTGTTTGGCTGTTAGTGGAATTTCTAATCAAGTTTCCATGATGAAAGAGCAAAACAATGTTGATTAGACTGCAGTATCTTCATGGTTATGGCTCACTCAGACTTGGTTAGCTGACCAATTGGTCTACATCAGTGTCTGTGAGTGGAGCTCCACATAATCAGGTTGCTTCTTAATAGACCTTATATCCTGGTTAATAGTTAGTGATTGCTTTTTAAATTACACTGTATCTTAGATCACTCCATTTCATTGTTCTGCCAGAGAAATAAATATTGTGAGTGTGTTGATTAATTTATTTTTAGAAAATATGTTTGCAGCGAGATTTGATGTATTAACCAATTAAAATAACTCATTTTAAAATGACAATGTTTGTCAGAATTATTCCCGTCCAATTATATGACTGTATTTTCTTTTTTTATTATATTTAAAAAATTTATAAAAATTTGAATAAACCACATTTTATTTCTCTCATTTTGAAAAGTAACAGAAATGTTCTTGCAGCAAGCTTATATGCTACATGTATGATAACAGTAGTTGGAATGTTAACCCTTTTCAGTTACTGTTTAACTTAAAATGTTTGATATTTTAACACATTATCACCTTGGTTTTTTCTTTTCATAATTTCTACCTCAGTTTGTATTAGTAGCTGTAGAAAGTATTTCTACCTCAGTTTGTATTAGTAGCTGTAGAAAGTATTTCTTTTCAAAAACCAAATTTTGTATTTTCATTTTACCTTGTATCTCTTGTATCTTACATGTATTTGTTATGTAATAACACATACGCATGCACCCATGCACACACACACAAGCAAAATCCAGTTCCTTAAATGCATATTAACACAGATGTATTTATTAACACAGATGTAATATTAACACAGATGTATTTATTAACACAGATGTATTTATCAAAATAAAAAATAACATTCATTAGTGATAATTTGGGGGTTGGACGTAGCCTAGTGGTAAAGCACTCTCTTTTTGTGCGGTCAGTCTGGGATCGATCCCCATCAGTGGGCACATTGGGCTATTTTTTTGCTCCATCCATTGCACCATGACTGGTATATGAAAGGTCATGGTATGTGCTATCCTGTCTGGGATGGTGCATATAAAAGATCTCTTGCTGCTAACAGAAAAATGTAGCAGGTTTCCTCTATAAAACTATGTCAAAATTACCAAATGTTTGATATCCAATAGCTGATGATTAATAAATCAATGTGCTCTAGTGGTGTTGTTAAACAAAACAAACAAACTTTGTGATAATTCATTTGCAGATAGAGGTGTTGGACTCCTTCAACCCGCTGTTGCACAGTTCAGGCCTTTTTGAATCTCTCAGGTTCCAGTCACAAAAGACCAGCAACCTTTCAACTAGACCTACAAAACGAAAAGTAGAAGAGGTACCTTTTCATTATTCAGTTCTTTTGCATCTTATGTTTCAGTTCTGGTTCAAGCACACTATCCTGGGCACACACCTCAGCTTTATGTTTCAATTCTAGTTCAAGTACGCTATCCTGGGCACACACCTCAGCTTTATGTTTCAGTTCAAGTTCAAGCACACTATCCTGGGCACACACCTCAGCTTTATGTTTCATTTCACGTTCAAGCACATCATCCTGAACACACACCTTAGCTTTATGTTTCAGTTCAAGTTCAAGCACACTATCCTGGGCACACACCTCAGCTTTATGTTTCAGTTCACGTTCAAGCACACTATCCTGGGCACATGCACACATCAGCTTTATGTTTCAGTTTACGTTCAAGCACACTATCCTGGGAACACACCTCAGCTTTATGTTTCAGTTCAAGTTCAAGCACACTATCCTGGGCACACACCTCAGCTTTATGTTTCAGTTCATGTTCAAGCACACTATCCTGGGCACATGCACACCTCAGCTTTATGTTTCATTTCACGTTCAAGCACACTATCCTGGGCACACACCTCAGCTTTATGTTTCAGTTCACGTTCAAGCACACTATCCTGGGCACACACCTCAGCTTTATGTTTCAGTTCACGTTCAAGCACACTATCCTGGGCACACACCTCAGTTTTATGTGTAATTGTTGTTAGTGAGAGAGGATTACTGGCAGCGGTCAATTGTTACAGTCCACTTGTACTTCAGGGCTAGCTCTGGATCAGAAGAAATTTTCACAAAATGTTCTACTAAACCTAAAAAATTGCAAAATCCCACTTAATTTTTTATCAAAATATCAATTATTGCATAAAATTATTTTGCCAAATTCAAAATAAAATTTGCAAATTTTTCCTGAAATTTGCAATTGGTGAATTTGGCGATCATTTGACAGAGCTACATGTAGGCCTGTACTTGATGACCTAATACTAATATAGACTTAATTCTAATCGAAAAGAGTAGCCCATGAAGTGCGACAGCGGGTTTCCTCTCACAATATCTGTGTGGTCCTTATCCATAATATGTCTGACGCCATATAACTGTAAATAAAATGTGTTGAGTGCGTCGTTAAATAAAACATATCTTTCTTTCTTTCTATGATACGAGTTGCCCGTCAAACAACTTTAATAAGTTACAGCAAACCATTGTCAAATGATGAATGATGATGAATTTGTTCCACATATCCACATTGCTGGATGCAATTTTAAATTTTGTTGTTCTCTGAAATGTGAATTTTTTTAGAATGACATGTTTTTTCCACCTCGACTGATTCTACAAGACAATACTGAACTTTACCACCAAGTCTTGTTACGCTTTGATCTGAGAATAGACATCAGCACATGTTCAACACTTTTTTGTTGATCAGTCAATTTAGCAACGTTCGGTTTTCGATCAGCTCCATTTTATTAATGAAGAAAAAATATGGGTTATAATCTTCAGTTTGTATTCATTACAGGAAGTCGTAATATTCAATGATGAAATATTACATGTCTGACCAAGTGTGCAATATCCGAATGAACACTGAACATGATTATGGGTGGGAGCCTTTAAATGATCAGGATTTGAACAAAGTACCTACCAGCCTTTCAGGGTGTGCACTTTACGGTCACCTGATCTCCCATGGTGTGTCAAAATAGCGTCGGGCAAGTCAAAACCTTATCATGTGTCGCCCGCTTGCGACCGAAAATTTCTGCTTATTGTATTATGTATCAAAATGCAAATAACTAATGTTTGTAAGAGATCGGTAAGTTATTTTTTATTTATTGTTTTCAGCTGGTTTCCTGTTAATATCTGTGCAACCAAACCAATATAGGACATAACCATTCGGAATGCCTCGGCCGTTTTTTATTATGTATTCGGAAAACCTCGGCCATGTAAATGTATTCTTAGGTTCAATCGGAACACCTCAGCCATGTCCTTCTTTACTTACAATTGGAACAACTTGTCACATTCCGCTATGGTATATGTTTATCAAAAAGATTTTGTTTACGAGCCTGAGGTTTTCCGAAGTTACATTGTGTTGGAACGTTTTCGTTTCTTTCGAAATATACCGAGTCTACTATACCAAACACCCAATCGTCACTGCCAATGATGTCAACAACAGCTATCATTGCCTGTGCACCTACGAGTGTTAAATAGGAATGCTGGTCAACTCGCCCCAAAGCCAACTCGCCTGAGTGTTTGGACAACTCTCCCCAAACTTTACTGTCCATAAATAATTGTCACAAAATTAAAAATCGACGTCTACAACTTTGGTGTCATTTTATTTATTAATATTACTGCAGTGAAACTCCGCTATTACCACCACTTATTAAATAGTTTTATATTGGGGAGATGTTAATATCGAATAAATAATAATCTATTACAATGAACTGTCAGGCCTAATTTAATGATGTTTGTGAGTTTGTCCCTTATGTCCTAAAAGGAATGATCAGGCAAGGCTTTTGGACTCCGACTGGTGTGCATATTTAACAATATTTAATGCACATTAATTTAAAATGTTGGTATATTAATTTTCAAAATGGTAACGATATGAGTTGACTAAACAGTGTGGGGCGAGTTGACCAACTTGGGGGCGAATTGACATGCTCCCATTAAATAGTGATAATTATGCCTTTAACTTGTGTTGTATGTTTATTTCTATAGTGGATGTGAAATTCGGTCACGGACCATTCAAAAGTTGTACGGGAGAGTCAAAGTGTTGCTGTGAGTGGCCCGATTGGCCAGTAAAAAAAATATTCCAAGTGCATACCCTGGCCTTTAGGCTTACCAAGACCTGCGGCTTCATTTATTTTGAAACAGTTCATTAAATACCCATTTCTGTTTCCATGCAGAGATCAAAGGATATGGCATATGCAGTTCTGTCTGTTGAAATTGCATGATGCCCTTTTTTTGCTGGTAAAATTAATAAAAGTAGCTAGTGCATCCTCAAAATGGGATTATGTTTTCTATTGTGTAAACTTTAAAATCTTTTTTAGACTCGATCCACTTGCATTAAATCTTGTAGGTCACATTGAAAACATCCTTAAGATGTATAGCTCCATCTGAGACAGATTAATTAGTATGTGCATGCTTCTCCTATTGATCCTAAAACTACCTACGCAATATTTGGAGCCCTGGTACGTGTGGCACATAAAAATGTCTGGACATCTGCGACCACGGTGCTTGTTCGGTAACCACATTTGGTGTTTAATTTCGGTCAACAGTATATTAGCTCAGAACATGATTTGAAGCTTATACACCAACATGTTTTATTATTCAGACGGCTGTTTTATCAGGTGAGGCAGAACACCTGTTCTCATAACATCTTTATTTTTGTGCTTAATATAAACTTGAGGATCTGTTACAATTGAAGCCCGTTGTCATAGACACACAGCTCGGCCATCTGAGTGGTCTTTCCATGCAGGACCGCAGTTAATAATTACTTGTTAGTGATTAGAAAGAAGTCAGTGAAGTGGCCTTACATGTTCCCACTGAGCTGTTAAAAATCACTCTGTTTTTGAGCCTGTACCGGCCTCAGTGGTGTCGTGGTTAAGCCATTGGTATAGGTACTGAGTTCACAGCCCGCTACCGGCTCCCACTCCGAGCAAGTTTTAACGACTCAGTAGGTAGGTGTTTTACTACTATACCCTCTTCTCTATCACTAACCACTAAGAACTAATTCACTGTCCTAGACAGACAGCCCAGATAGCTAAGGTGTGTGCCTAGGAAAGCGTGCTTGAACCTTAATTGGATATAAGTACGAAGATAAGTTGAATTAAAATGAAATGAAAATGGGATGTAAGTGTACTCTAAGACCTGGGTTAATAACAAGTATCTTATGCTATAACCAGGCCGTGATATGTCATATCCTGTCTGTGGAATGGTGCATATGAAAAAGCCCATGCTAGTAATGGACAAATGTAGCGGGTTTCCTCATGCGTTGTTAAACAAAACAAACCTTAACTTTTTAACTTACACAAACCTGCTAAACTCTCTCCTGGGCTGGTTGTGCAGACAGCCCAGTTGCTGTTCAAAGACAACATCCTTGAGCCTTGGCTTTTTTCAAATGCAAGTCATAGGAATTGGAATGGAAAGGGGGACAAGGAGGCACTGCCACCACACCCTCAACTCTGAACATAATGCATTGCCCAACCCCATGTTAAAAATCTAATTAATATATAGACCCCCCCCCCCCCCCCCCCCCCCAGTTGCTGATATCTTCTGACACCTGTGCAAGTTCTTATTTGACAACTCATCAGCTCAATGTAATACAACATACAGAAATTGTAAAGAATTTGTTTTGTTTAACCACACCACTGGAGTACATTGATTAATTAATCATCAGCTATTGGATGTTAAACATTTAAACGAGTCACATCATCAGAGAAAATTCGCTACATTTTACCTAATGCAGAAAGGGATGTTTTATATGCACTTTCCCACAGACAGGAAAGCGCATACCACGACCTTTGACCAGTTGTGGTGCACTGGTTGGAATGAGAAAAAACCCAATCAGTTGAATGGATCCACTGAGGTGGTTTGATCCTGCAGTGCAAGCACCTCAGGTGAGCACTCAAATGACTGAGCTAAGTGTTGCTTCTTATACAGAAATGTACATGTACATAATAATATACACGGGCCAGACAGCTCACAAACATAACTGATGTCATTTACAATTGGCCTCCATAGCACAGTGATTCAAGCACTGGGTTTAAGACTGCTAGATTGTCCAACACAGAATTGAGTCTGCAGCTGAGTGGTTAGATGCAAGGCAACGACACTGACAGCTATCTTGCCAATATCACTAGCATTAAAGTATCTGTCCACCACACACTCTTATGCCATGGAATCGTAGGCTGGCGAAGTCAGAACCCGAGTCCATGGTGGGCGTGCCTGAACCATAAGGATGTGGGCACATTAATACAGTTCCTTTCCTTTCCCACACTCTTAAACAGCTGGCGTGTGTGCCAAGGACTGTGCTAGCTTTAATATCAGTGGCATTACTTGGTTATAAACATAAAAATTAAATAATGAATGCTAACCTTTACATGTAGTTGTAGACATGCAGACCATGCAGGCAAGGGAGTTGCTTGCCCATGGCAGTGTGCATAATTCTTAATTCTTAGATATAAGCCGAGATAAAAAAAAATCCTCCAGATTTTAGTGTCACATAAAATCTGTTCCTGTTCCTGTTCTTTGAACCTCACAAGTTCACAATAATCCATTAGTTTCAAGACTCGGTCATGTTTCCACATTTCTTGTCCATTTTCATCTCTTGTGTAAGCATGAATTTATTTCTAATTTAATCATCATTGCTTTTCAATTAATTGATTGATTGTTTTGTATGTTAGACATAATAGCCATGATTTTAAAAGGCTATTTTTCAGTCAACTGTTACTACATTTCAGACACCTGCAGCCAAAGGGTATGACAATAACTGGAGTAAGGTGCTTCATTCCAACTACTCCCAAACCATGACACCTGGAAACAAACTAGTCATCACTGCACGGCAACCAGCTAACAACTTCCTTACAGAACTTGAATAAAACTAATGCATTTAAAGTGTTATTCTCAGTGTTTAAATTATGTTTTATAATTCACTTCCAAGACTTACATATAAGGTGGATGCTTGCATTTTCTGGGGATGGGGTGTGCATCCAGCACCAGTCCCTTGAATTCGTCCGATAATCACCACCTGTATTATCTAACAATTGGGGATGGGGTGTGCATCCAGCACCAGTCCCTTGAATTCGTCTGATGATCACCACCTGTATTATCTAACAATTGGGGATGGAGTGTGCATCCAGCACCAGCCCCTTGAATTCGTCTGATGATCACCACCTGTATTATCTTAACAATTGGGGATGGGGGGTGTACATCCAGCACCAGCCCCTTGGATTCGTCCGATAATCACCACCTGTATTATCTAACAATTGGGGATGGGGGTACATCCAGCACCAGCCCCTTGGATTCGTCCGATGATCACCACCTGTATTATCTTAACAATTGGGGATGGGGTGTGCATCCAGCACCAGTCCCTTGGATTCGTCCGATAATCACCACCTGTATTATCTTAACAATTGGGGATGGGGTGTGCATCCAGCACCAGCCCCTTGGACTCGTCCGATAATCACCACCTGTATTATCTTAACAATTGGGGATGGGGTGTGCATCCAGCAGCAGTCCCTTGGATTCGTCCGATAATCACCACCTGTATTATCTTAACAATTGGGGATGGGGTGTGCATCCAGCACCAGCCCCTTGGACTCGTCCGATAATCACCACCTGTGTTATCTTAACAATTGGGGATGGGGTGTGCATCCAGCACCAGCCCCTTGGATTCGTCCGATGATCACCACCTGTATTATCTTAACAATTGGGGATGGGGGGTACATCCAGCACCAGCCCCTTGGATTCGTCCGATAATCACCACCTGTATTATCTAACAATTGGGGATGGGGGTACATCCAGCACCAGCCCCTTGGATTCGTCCGATGATCACCACCTGTATTATCTTAACAATTGGGGATGGGGTGTGCATCCAGCACCAGTCCCTTGGATTCGTCCGATAATCACCACCTGTATTATCTTAACAATTGGGGATGGGGTGTGCATCCAGCACCAGCCCCTTGGACTCGTCCGATAATCACCACCTGTATTATCTTAACAATTGGGGATGGGGTGTGCATCCAGCAGCAGTCCCTTGGGTTCGTCCGATAATCACCACCTGTATTATCTTAACAATTGGGGATGGGGTGTGCATCCAGCACCAGCCCCTTGGACTCGTCCGATAATCACCACCTGTATTATCTTAACAATTGGGGATGGGGTGTGCATCCAGCACCAGCCCCTTGGATTCGTCCGATGATCACCACCTGTATTATCTTAACAATTGGGGATGGGGTGTGCATCCAGCACCAGCCCCTTGGACTCATCCGATAATCACCACCTGTATTATCTTAACAATTGGGGATGGGGTGTGCATCCAGCACCAGCCCCTTGGACTCGTCCAATGATCACCACCTGTATTATCTTAACAATTGGGGATGGGGTGTGCATCCAGCACCAGTCCCTTGGATTCGTCCGATAATCACCACCTGTATTATCAACAATTGGGGATGGGGTGTGCATCCAGCACCAGTCCCTTGAATTTGTCCGATCACCACCTGTATTATCTTAACAATTGGGGATGGGGTGTGCATCCAGCACCAGTCCCTTGAATTTGTCCGATGATCACCACCTGTATTATCTTGCCAATTGGGAATGGGGTGTGCATCCAGCACCAGTCCCTTGGAGTCGTCCGATAATCACCGCCTGTATTATCAACAATTGGGGATGGGGTGTGCATCCAGCACCAGCCCCTTGGATTCGTCCGATAATCACCGCCTGTATTATCAACAATTGGGGATGGGGTGTGCATCCAGCACCAGTCCCTTGGATTCGTCCGATAATCACCGCCTGTATTATCTTAACAATTGGGGATGGGGTGTGCATCCAGCACCAGTCCCTTGGATTCGTCCGATAATCACCACCTGTATTATCTTAACAATTGGGGATGGGGTGTGCATCCAGCACCAGCCCCTTGGATTCGTCCGATAATCACCGCCTGTATTATCAACAATTGGGGATGGGGTGTGCATCCAGCACCAGCCCCTTGGATTCGTCCGATAATCACCGCCTGTATTATCAACAATTGGGGATGGGGTGTGCATCCAGCACCAGCCCCTTGGATTCGTCCGATAATCACCGCCTGTATTATCAACAATTGGGGATGGGGTGTGCATCCAGCACCAGTCCCTTGGATTCGTCCGATAATCACCACCTGTATTATCTTAACAATTGGGGATGGGGTGTGCATCCAGCACCAGTCCCTTGGATTCGTCCGATAATCACCACCTGTATTATCTTAACAATTGGGGATGGGGTGTGCATCCAGCACCAGCCCCTTGGATTCGTCCGATAATCACCGCCTGTATTATCAACAATTGGGGATGGGGTGTGCATCCAGCACCAGCCCCTTGGATTCGTCCGATAATCACCGCCTGTATTATCAACAATTGGGGATGGGGTGTGCATCCAGCACCAGCCCCTTGGATTCGTCCGATAATCACCGCCTGTATTATCAACAATTGGGGATGGGGTGTGCATCCAGCACCAGTCCCTTGGATTCGTCCGATAATCACCACCTGTATTATCTTAACAATTGGGGATGGGGTGTGCATCCAGCACCAGCCCCTTGGACTCGTCCGATAATCACCACCTGTATTATCTTAACAATTGGGGATGGGGTGTGCATCCAGCAGCAGTCCCTTGGATTCGTCCGATAATCACCACCTGTATTATCTTAACAATTGGGGATGGGGTGTGCATCCAGCACCAGCCCCTTGGACTCGTCCGATAATCACCACCTGTATTATCTTAACAATTGGGGATGGGGTGTGCATCCAGCACCAGCCCCTTGGATTCGTCCGATGATCACCACCTGTATTATCTTAACAATTGGGGATGGGGTGTGCATCCAGCACCAGTCCCTTGAATTTGTCCGATCACCACCTGTATTATCTTAACAATTGGGGATGGGGTGTGCATCCAGCACCAGTCCCTTGAATTTGTCCGATGATCACCACCTGTATTATCTTACCAATTGGGAATGGGGTGTGCATCCAGCACCAGTCCCTTGGAGTCGTCCGATAATCACCGCCTGTATTATCAACAATTGGGGATGGGGTGTGCATCCAGCACCAGCCCCTTGGATTCGTCCGATAATCACCGCCTGTATTATCAACAATTGGGGATGGGGTGTGCATCCAGCACCAGTCCCTTGGATTCGTCCGATAATCACCGCCTGTATTATCTTAACAATTGGGGATGGGGTGTGCATCCAGCACCAGTCCCTTGGATTCGTCCGATAATCACCACCTGTATTATCTTAACAATTGGGGATGGGGTGTGCATCCAGCACCAGCCCCTTGGATTCGTCCGATAATCACCGCCTGTATTATCAACAATTGGGGATGGGGTGTGCATCCAGCACCAGCCCCTTGGATTCGTCCGATAATCACCGCCTGTATTATCAACAATTGGGGATGGGGTGTGCATCCAGCACCAGCCCCTTGGATTCGTCCGATAATCACCGCCTGTATTATCAACAATTGGGGATGGGGTGTGCATCCAGCACCAGTCCCTTGGATTCGTCCGATAATCACCACCTGTATTATCTTAACAATTGGGGATGGGGTGTGCATCCAGCACCAGCCCCTTGGACTCGTCCGATAATCACCACCTGTATTATCTTAACAATTGGGGATGGGGTGTGTATCCAGCAGCAGTCCCTTGGATTCGTCCGATAATCACCACCTGTATTATCTTAACAATTGGGGATGGGGTGTGCATCCAGCACCAGCCCCTTGGACTCATCCGATAATCACCACCTGTATTATCTTAACAATTGGGGATGGGGTGTGCATCCAGCACCAGCCCCTTGGACTCGTCCAATGATCACCACCTGTATTATCTTAACAATTGGGGATGGGGTGTGCATCCAGCACCAGTCCCTTGGATTCGTCCGATAATCACCACCTGTATTATCAACAATTGGGGATGGGGTGTGCATCCAGCACCAGTCCCTTGAATTTGTCCGATCACCACCTGTATTATCTTAACAATTGGGGATGGGGTGTGCATCCAGCACCAGTCCCTTGGATTCGTCCGATAATCACCACCTGTATTATCTTAACAATTGGGGATGGGGTGTGCATCCAGCACCAGCCCCTTGGATTCGTCCGATAATCACCGTCTGTATTATCAACAATTGGGGATGGGGTGTGCATCCAGCACCAGCCCCTTGGATTCGTCCGATAATCACCGCCTGTATTATCAACAATTGGGGATGGGGTGTGCATCCAGCACCAGCCCCTTGGATTCGTCCGATAATCACCGCCTGTATTATCAACAATTGGGGATGGGGTGTGCATCCAGCACCAGTCCCTTGAATTCGTCCGATAATCACCACCTGTATTATCAACAATTGGGGATGGGGTGTGCTTCCAGCACCAGCCCCTTGGATTCGTCCGATAATCACTGCCTGTATTATCTAACAATTGCTCAACAGTTCAGTGTGTCTTGACAGTCTCCTTATTTGTCAAGTCGCTGTAACATTTTTTATTTGTAATTAAGTTCCAGTGATTAGTGACTTTACTTATTTATCCTGCAACCACTGTATCTGTTGACAGATTATGATGACGGATAAAAAAAAGTCACATATGTATAGTTGCAGGATATGCCTTTTGACGTCATTCATGTAATATCACATGCATTTACAAAATCGCTCATTTGACCTGGAGCTAGGTCCATTGGGCTATTTCTTGTTCCATCCAGTGCACCATGACTGGTATATCAAAGTCCGTGGTATGTACTACCCAGTCTGTGGGATGGTGCATATAAATGATCCCTTGCTGCTAATTGAAAAGAGTAGCCCATGCAGTGGTGGCAGCAGGTTTCCTCTCTCAATATCTGTGTGGTCCTTAACCATATGTCTGATGCCATATAACCGTAAATAAAATGTGTTGAGTGCATCATTAAATAAAACATTTCTTTCTTTCTTTCTAGAGCTAGGTCATCGTACAATGTAACTGAAACAACAGGAATAATAGCTTTTCCCCTTACTTTTTATGGTCTGCAGGATCAAAATATAACTAGTTAATGACATCAGGATATCGGCTTTAATTATCCTGTTCAGGCTGAATGAGAATTTCCCATTCTTACCCTCACAGGATAACACCAATATCCTACATCATTAGCTAGTTATTCTCTATTTTTGGTGTGCATTTGAAATTGTGTATGAGTATGAAAGTTCATATACTCAGCACTGTTTTTAAGAAATGAATTAAAATAATACTTTTTTTTCAATGTATTCTGTTTTGTTTTGTGGATGGGGGAGGGGATACTATTGTAATTGCCCTTTTTTTTATTTTCGTTGTAAATACCAAAAAGTAATATGTTATGGTGAAATCTTTTTTTTTTTTTTTTTAATGGTGATATTATTCCAAAAATATCCCCCAACAGGCCTGCATATTGAAAACATAACAGGGGTAATTAAAACCATGTACTGGGATGTGACAGATAATTGGTTGTTTTTTTGTTTATACTTATTTTCATGCTTAGATCCACCTATGTTTCAAGCACACTGTCCTCTTGGGCTATCTGGACTGCATGTCCTGGGCTATCTGGACTGCCTGTTCTGGGCCATCTGGACTGCCTGTTCTCCTGGGCTATCTGGACTGTCTGACATCCTGGGCTATCTGGACAACCTGTACTCCTGGGCAATCTGGACTGCCTGTTCTCCTGGGCTATCTGGACTGTCTGACATCCTGGGCTATCTGGACTGCCTGTTCTCCTGGACTATCTGGACTGCCTGTTCTGGGTTATCTAGACTGTCTGACATCCTGGACTATCTGGACTGTCTGTCCTCCTGGGCTACCTGGACTGCCTGACATCCTGGGCTATCTGGACTGCCTGTTCTCATGGGTTATCTGGACTACCTGTCCTCCTGGGCTATCTGGACTCTCTGTCCTCCTGGGTTATCTGGACTACCTGTTCTCCTGTGCTATCTGGACTGTCTGACATCCTGGGTTATCTGGACTGTCTGACATCCTGGGCTAGCTGGACTGTCTGTTCTCATGGGTTATCTGGACTTTCTGACATCCTGGGTTATCTGGACTGCCTGTCCTCCTGGGCTAGCTGGACTGCCTGTTCTCATGGGTTATCTGGACTGTCTGACATCATGCGTTATCTGGACTGTCTGACATCCTGGGTTATCTTGACTTCTTGTCCTCATGGGCTATCTAGACTCCCTGGCCTGTCTGGACTCCCTGTCCTCCTGGGCTATCTGGACTCCCTATCCTCCTGTTCTATCTGGACTGCCTGTTCTCCTGGGCTATCTGGACTACCTGTTTTGGGTTATCTGGACTGTCTGACATCCTGGGCTATCTGGACTGTCTGTCCTGTGCTATCTGGACTGCCTGACATCCTGGGTTATATGGACTGCCTGTTCTCTTGGGCTATCTGGACAGCCTGTCCTTCTGGCCTATCTGGACTGCCTGTTATCGCTACTTATTGAGTCATTAAACTTGTTCTGGGATGCGAACCCAGTACTTACCAGCCTTAAATCAGGTCGCTTAAACACTACACCACAAATGCAGGTACAGATAATTTCTTTTGTATTCTTTAAGAGTTGGTCAAAGTAATTCTTATATTTATATAGTTTAGACTTGATATAAAAGGCGTAAACAGACAGAGATGTATGGGTCTTTAAAAATATTTGACAGTATATCCTGTTTTGACAAAGGCCAAGGTTATTTTATGGAAGATGATCTCCGTATTTCAGTTGTATACACGCATTATGCTGAATTAAGATTTTCATTGGATTTTCTCACCCAGGTGTTGTTACTGAACATTCTTTTGTAATATGTGTCTTTATCTCTAAAATAATCACAAATGCACAAAAGTTTTAAATGTCCACACAAATGCATAAAGATGTAAAAAAAAGTTAACGAAAAACGAGAAAAAAAAAAGTATTTACTGATTATGTGACACGTTGATGACTGTTGGCCGCTGGTGTTTATAATGAAAAAATACACGTCAAAGAATTACTTTTTTAAATGCAGAGAATTATCTTCAGCTTCATTAATAAAAACATGTTCACAAAGGTCATTGATATGATCATAAAAAATCTACTACTATTAATACCCGAGCTACAAGAAACCATTACTGATCTAATGTTAAAGATCAAAGTGTGGAAAAGCCTTGTGTGTATCAGTGTGTGTTGACCATTTCATTTCAAACGTATACTTTGTAAGAAAAAACAGAACAAGAATGTTGCCCTGATGTTAAAATTAAACTAACAAATACTGTGTTACCTTTTTTTTTTTTACTCCGCTTCGTGTAGCCAATTTGGTTGTTTCATTAATTATTAAAGAAAATGTTCACGTGTGTATTCTGTTAAAGGTCAGATGGTTCGTTTTTGTTCTTTACATGGCTGACTGAAAATGAAAATGAAAATGCAGTGTAATTCCACTGAACGTACTATGTGGGTCATCCTAGCTTTGGGGAATCAAACATATCTTTCATTCACGTTCTTTGTTGTGTTATTTCACCAGATAATCCAACACACTGTGTTTCATGGTTTGGGGTGAAATTACATTGAATTTGTTTTTTTAATATCTGCAGAAAACAATCCTTTTATGTCATCAAAGAATCGAACGCCATGGATATAATAATTGAGGGATTAGTCGTCTGCTTGTGGAAAAAGAAATCCTTTCACATTCTCAAACTAAATGTTTGTTTTTTGTTATTGTTGTTTGTTTGTTTGTTGTTTTTATTGGGTGGGCGGAGTAGTTATGTGTGTTATGGGGTTTATTTTTGTACGGTCGTAAATAAGCAAAGGGTAGGTGCGCCCGTTCCAATTAATTGGGATCAATTGAATTTGATAGTATCGCAATCGTCTGCTATTCAGACGACAAGAAGCTGAAATCAAAGGTAACTGTACAGTTTCTTGGTTCCAATATAGACATGAGTGCAGAACATCCCGCCTAATATAATTACATCCAAAATCGATACATATGATACCGCGACTATAGTCCGTCTCATCATCCTACTACAATGTTTTGGTAAATAATTTCAGTTGGTTTGACGTAAGAAGAAAAGTTAGAGTTTTTGGAAAATAACTCAAATATTATAGTATTTTTGTGTGCAAGAGAAGAACTATGGGTAAAAGTGTTAAGTTTCTGATTTCAGCTGTGAAGAAGTACAGAATTGTTCAGTGCCTTCAACAATAAATAACTGGATTTCAAAGTCGGCTAAACCTAAAAGAAAATTCAACAGATCGATGCATAACGAAAGTCCAGATTCATACGTTACATAATTCTAAAACATTTTTTTAAAATTATTAATCAACAGTGTTAACAGTAACTTCAAAATTGTATTCATATATATATATACTCTTCAAAAGAAGAAACGCAAAACCACATTGTCGTAACATTTGGAGAATTGATTTAATTATTGAATGGTGAGTCCGATAATTACCAAATGTTGCAGGATTGTTCATAATTCACTCTAGTCCATTGTGAGTAAGTGATAGGTCAAGGTCATCTGGAGTCAATACCGGGTGTGGCCTCCGCGTGTGTTAACAACTGCCTGGCACCGCCTGCCCATTGAAGCAACCAGAGTACGGATGACGTCCCGGGGGATGGTGGCCCACTCGGCCTGCAAGGCTGCTGCCAGCTCGGGCAGGGTCTGGGGCTGTGGTTGTCGCTGTCGGAGGCGTCGGTCCAACTCGTCCCATAGATGCTCAATTGGGTTCAAATCCGGTGATGTCGATGGCCAAGGAAGGACATTAATGTTGTTGTTCTGTAGGAAAGCCGTTGTGAGACGTGCTGTGTGAGGCCTGGCGTTGTCATGTTGGAACACTGCGTTGGCGTTGGCCATAACTGGAACGATGTGTGGCCGGAGGATCTGGTCAATGTAGCCCTGTGCATTCAGGTTGCCCTGCACGTGGACCAGGTCAGTTCTGCCAGTGTGTAAGATGGCTGCCCACACCATGACACTACCCCCGCCGAATCTGTCCACTTCCTGCACGCGGTTTGCCGCATAACGTTCACCACGACGCCTATACACGCGACATCTTCCATCATGACGTCGGAGCAGAAATCGGGACTCATCACTGAACCACAGCTGTCTCCATCGCAGTTGAGGCCATTGTCGATGAATCTGGCACCACTGCAGTCGGAGTCGACGGTGTTGTGGTGTTAAGATGACACCTCGAACTGGACGCCTGGCACGAATTCCTACCTCACGTAGGCGGTTCCGTACGGTCTGGTTGGATATCCTGCGCAAACCTGGTATTGCTGCGGCTGTGGAGGTGGCAGTAGTCAATCGTTCCCGAACGTGGCGTACCCGGATGTAGCGGTCCTGCCCGGGGGTAGTGACCCGTGGTCGACCGGATCTAGGGAGGTCACGTGTTGATCCATGTTGCTGGTAACGGTCCCACAGTCTAGAGATGGTGCTTGGGGACACATGGAATGCCCTGGCAACGGCCGTTCTGGATTCGCCTGCGTCTAGTCGGCCGATGGCATTGTTTCTCTGCGGTTCACTGAGACGTGGCATGTCCTGGATTGTCAACTGTCGGCCAGATACAGAGGCCAGGCAAGCGAACACCCTGCACTTTTATACTGTCGGTGTTCATGTTGCACGTGCAGACAACGCACGTACAGTGGTGACATGGTTTGCACGTGGCTGCGTTTTTGCGAATATTCACATTTTGGAACTTTATTGTACAGTAGCTGCGTTTTATCGAATGTAACCGTGGGAATGTGTTTGGGACATGCAATGACCTTATATTCACAAAGCATGAACCGGTAGGAAACATAAAATCGGAGTTATAACCCATTTGTACCCTTTTGCGTTTCTTTTTTTGAAGAGTATATATATATATATATATATATATATATATATATATATATATATATATATATATATATATATATATATATATATATATATATATTGTGCGTCAAAGTCATTTATCCACAGCTCTCTCGAAACAGAAGAAAACGAAAAGGGTCAATACCCAAGGTACTGTTTTGCAAGTGATAATGTAGCTTATATTCAGTTAAGGTTCAAGCACGCTGTTCTGTGTAGTGGCCTTACACTTAAGAATTGGGTCGTTAAAACTCACTCTGGGTGGAAGCCGGTACCGGGCTACGAAGCCAGTACCTACCTGCCTTATGTCCAATGGCTTAACCACGACACCAACATCTGATGAGACTAAGCTTATATATATAACATCCTTGGTAATTTCTTTTGACTACATCCGACCACGCTGGTCATACGGATAAAGCAATAGCGGTTGGATAAATCTGATATCTCTCTCTCTCTCTCTCTCTCTCTCTCTCTCTCTCTCTCTCTCTCTCTCTCTCTCTCTCTCTCTCTCTCTCTCTCTCTCTCTCTCTCTCTCTCTCTCTCTCTCTCTCTCTCTCTCTCTCTCTCTCTGTGTGTGTGTGTGTGTGTGTGTGTATGTGTGTCTGTCTTTCTGTTTCTCGCTCTCTTTTTCTCTTCTTTCTCGTTATAATGTGTAATGTGGTTTAATATGCGTGACTGTCATAACTAATTTATTACCAGGAAGTGGAAACGCGCAAGGCATAAAACTAATGCGAAAGCCCCAACCTCCCGCCCAGACCTAGTGAACCGCAATTGCCAGTTTGCGCATGAAATCTTTTAAATACGTGTGGTTATTTATTTCTAACTATATCTACATTAGTATGGATTATAATTAGATTTGCATCGCTGAAAATAATACATTTATTCGATTGTCAATGCTTGTGTGTGACCATGCTTGTATGTACGAACTGGCAGAACGGTACACTGCATATGGGCACGTATTTGCAAACATAACTGAAATGTTGCTGCTTTTAAAATTAGTTGTTAATTTACTGTGATATTATTTATTTATAATTTTTTGTAAGCCTTTTGAAATATGATTCCGTGAGATCTTAAATTTTTTATTTATTTGTTTAATAAAACTGTTCTTTCAATTGACGCAATGTTGTGGTTAACAGATTCGAGGCAAGGCTTGTTGAAACTGGAATGCGTTGTGACTGCATTCAAACCGATACTCCCACACCACGCTTATCGGGTTTGTCAAGTCCACTTTTTGTTACACTTTGTTGTCGCGAGGAACCGTAGACTGATGGTAAAGCATCGATGCAACAAAACCGACCTCTGTTGTAGTTCCTCAAATCGGATCACGATTTTCCCTTTCAGCATTAAATTAAGACTTGCCCATGAATCCTCATTGCCAGTGATCGGCCGTGGCAGGTGCTGGTCAGTGGAACGATTACGAACACATTAAATTAGCTTAGTCCAGACAGTTTTTCTTCAGTAATAATTTAAAGATTTTTTATATGATGTCATCAGATTCTGTATGGGAATGAAGGCGACACGACAAACGCAACTGAATACGTTTGTCTCGGGTGGAAAAAAGAAAGAACACATACACGACATTAATAAAACAAGAACCCTCGAATATCATGCGCGGATATGCGCCAAACATATTTCTTTTCTTTTCTTTTCTTTGTTTTCTTCTGCCATGGATAATACCCTTAAAACCAAAGCTCAAACCTCTGCCAATGTCTAGGTCTGTTCTATGGGTTCGCATACTAGTATTTGTTTTTAAATATATACATGCGGAATTATTGGCAGGTACAATATAGTTTGGGCTACTACAAACAGGATGACCAGTAACACATTGTATATAAATTGTAATACGCTGATATTATAATAAACAACCAAATGTGTTTTAAATGAAATTTTGGTTCTTAAAAAGCGTTTTTAGTGAAATACATGCTAAAGACATAAGAATATTTTTAGGTGTTTTTGTTTTAATATATAATTACTATTATAATCTAGAAAAGAAACAGCATTAAAAATAACAACACACTGAATTAAAACACCAACCTTTTACAGATAATACATTATTTTCAAGATAATCTGTTTTACCAGGACGCTAGACATTTCCGAGCTGAATGAATTTATAAAAGCTGTCTGCAATAACACAAAGGCTTAGTGCCAAAGTTCTTTAATGTTAGATACAAATTGAATGGCATTGCTGAAAAGCTTAACTAAAGTTAAGTCCGTCTGGTGTTTTATCAGTGCACATACAGTCTAGTATTCCACAACTGGTATATCAACTGGTATGGTATATGGCGCTTTGTTCCTGTTTAATTCTATACAAACTAAATGACATTTGTCAAGAAGCTTAACTCTAAGGTTACAAGTAAATTCTCAAAGTTACAAGTGTCATATTTCGTTATTTCTGCATGTATCTGTTATAAATTTCTCGCTCCAGCCAGTGCACCACGACTGGTACATCTAAGGCAGTGGTAAGTGCTATCCTGTCTATGGGATGGTGCATATAAAAGATCCCTTGCTGATAATCGAAAAGAGTAGCCCATGAAGTGGCGACAGCGGGTTTCCTTTCTCAATATCTGTGTGGTCCTTAACCATATGTTTGACGCCATATAACCGTAAATAAAATGTGTTGAGTGCGTCGTTAAATAAATAAAACATTTCCTTTGTATCTGTTGTAAATACATGTAACTACAAATTAATCGATCCCACACAATAATCAGCTTTACACATTTAACTCGATGATATAAAACTTGTAATGTACTGCTGCTCGGCGTAAACGGTGCCCTCTAGACTCCTTGGCGTTAAATATAAAGTACGTACTGTACACAGAACATCTTCATGGCGTATTCATTAAAACAACCGATATATAGCCTCTATTAGAAACATGCTTTTCTGCCCTTGATTTGTATGTACGCTAAGCGGCACGAACATCCACTAAATTACTTTGCACGTGAATAGAGAATAATACACGAGTGGCCGTTAGATACCATTTATCTCACAACGAGTTGTTTTAAAGTTATCTAACGAGCGAAAGCGAGTTTGATACGTTTTTAAATAACGAGTTGTAAGATAAATGGTATCTAACGGACACGAATGTATTATTCTGTTTCTTACGTATCCTAAACAAAGAACACCCCAGGTTTTAAGCAAATTTTAACACCTTTTTCAACTAGTTATTTACAGCCGTTGCACTTGTAACCGACTTGTGTAAACGCGTCACAGACACATGACTGCCAGGTTAACTATACGTCACAGTGTATTCTATTTGCAACGTGTTGTTTTTCATTGGATGCATGGCACTGGTGACCTGGTGTCATCACCTAGTAGCAGCCAGTCGTGTATCTTTAATTTGTTAACACACGTACGTGTGTAAACAACCCATGTGTTATCAAAAATAACGCATGATGGTCTCACCAACGGCTGTGTAAGAACTTTCTTCATCACTAAAGAGATGCAGTTCAAATACGACATCGCCCCCCAAGTTCAGCCAGCAAACGTGTCGTTTAACGTTCGCGAACTGACTGGTTTCCGACGTGGCTATTTAGTTAATGTGAAGCGCATAAACCAGTCTAGCGAACGTTTTTAAAGTTTGTTTTGTTTAATGACACCACTATAGCACATTGATTAATTAATCATCGACTACTGGCTGTCAAGCATTTGGTAATTCTGACTCGAAGTCATCAGAGGAAACCCGCTACATTTTTCCAAATGCAGAAAGGGATCTTTTAATTTATATGCACTTTCCCACAGACAGGAAAGCACATGCAACGGCCGTTGACCAATTGTGGTGCATTGGTTGGAACGAGAAAAATCTCATTCAGTTGAATTGATCCACAGGTGGTTCGATCATGCGACGCAAGCACCTCAGGCGAGCACTGAACCGCCTGAGCTAAATCCCGCCCCCTCGGAAATTTTTCTGCTCGGCCCACGTGTTATCCTGTCCGATTCAACCGGAGGGGACTTTAGGTTTCATCTCCGTCCTTTTGTCTGTCTGTCTGTCTTGTCCGTCCGTCTGTCCGTCCGTCCATCTGTGCCACATATAGTTTTCCGGATGTTGTTTTGTTTTGGGTTTTTTGTTGTTGTTTTCACAGTGACTTGAGATATCGAGCTGAAATTTTGTTTATAACTTTTATTTATCATGTTACGGATCAAGTTTGAGTTTCGTGGCGATTTACCCTTTTTTGACAGTTATGGTCCTTGAATTTAGGAGATGCGAAAAAAAAGGAAAAAAGTTTGGTCATCATACAATTTTGGGGGCGGGATTTAGCTCAGTCGGTTGAGTGCTCACTTGAGGTGCTTGCGTCGCAGGATCGAACGACCTCTGTGGATCCATATAGCTGATTGTTTTTTCTCGTTCCAACCAGTGTAGGCCTACCACAACTAGACAAAGGCCGTGGTATGTGTTTTCCTGTCTGTGGGAAAATGCATATAAAAGATCCCTTGTTGCATTAGAAAAAATGTAGCGGGTCAGAATTACCAAATGTTTGACACCCAATAGCTGATGATTAATTAATCAATGTGCTCCAGTGGTGTCGTTAAAAACAAAACAAAACAAAGTCATGGAATTTTGCGACTTTCCGGTGGGATCTGGCTCAGTCGGGAGAACGCTCGGTGAGAACTTGCGTTGTAGGATCGTCGAACAACCTCGGTGGTCCCATTCTCTGATTGGGTTGCCCCCGTCCCAACCAGTGCACTACGACTGGTATATCGATGACCGTGGTATGTGTTGTCTTGTCTGGGTAATTGCATATAACATCCCTTGCTACAAATGGGAAAATGTAGCGCGTTTCCTCTATGACTATATGTCAGAATTACCAAATGTTTGACATAAAAAAATCGATGATTAACAAATCAATGTGTTTGAAAAGACAAACTTTAACTTTGAGACAGGCCCTTAATATCCTGGGGGGGGGGGGGGGGGGGGGGGCGTAGCCCAGTGGTAAAGCACTTGCCTGGTGCGCGGTCGGTCTAGCATTGATCCCAATCAGTCTAGCATCTAGCATCGATCCCAATCAGTCTAGCATCGATCCCAATCAGTCTAGCATCGATCCCAATCGGTAGGCCCATTGGGCTGTCTATTTCTCGTTATAGCCAGTGCGCCCATCTTCACATGTTACAAACTTCTTATTGGTGTTTAGCATACGTAGTCAATTTTATTTAAATATAATCAACATATGGTATTGAACGCTTTGAAATGGTGGTGTGGGGGTCCGTGGACATATTATTTGGTCATATGTTTAATCGTAGATGCTTAACTACTTTCTGGAACATTTCAAACCACCTTTTCTACTATTTTAAAACTAAGGCGGGAAAATGTGTGCAACTACTACTCCAATCCCAACTCCTAAAGCAAAAATAATCAGATGTAACAATCATAGATATAAAGTTGTAGTTAAGGTTTCGGTTCACTCGACATTTAATTTCCGGCTATCACTAAAAATCGAATCCATGTCGTAGAAGTTATTTTCGCATCATGTATAGATTTAATGCTGATTTGAGAATAGTCATAATGAATACCATGCACGAGCAATATGAAAGCTGTGTATTCCGTGACCACAGACTTCTCTGTACACCGTTCTGAATGATGATGGTGTGATCACATGGTATTCGTTTGCTTTTCCATGACAGATAGAGATATTTGTACACCTCAACATATTTTAAGTACGGCTAGTTGGTGTCAAACATACGGTTATTTCAGCACTTGGTCAAGAGAGAAAAAAACGAGAGACGGAGATACACACACACACACACACGCACAGAGAGAGAGAGAGAGACAGAGAGAGAGAGAGATGTACGCACGCACATACATGTATTCGGAAGTTGTGTTAATGGTACATATTTACATATGTATTTTCACATTTGAGATATATTGTAGTTTGTGTTCATTAATTAAAAGTTAGAGTTTGTTTTGTTTAAAAAACACATTGATTCATTAATTATCGGCTATTGGATGTCAAACATTTGGTAATTCTGATATATTCATATAGTCTTAGAGAAAACTCGCTACATGTTTTCCATTAGCAGCAAGGACTCTTTTATATGCACATACCGGAAGACAGGACATTACATACCACGACCTTTGATATAAGCTAGTGGTGTAGCAGTGGGTGGGATGTGGAAAACCCAGTCCATCGAGGGTGTTCGATCCTACCACACACACACCTCAGGCGAGCGCTCTACCCACTGAGCTGAATCCCGTCCCCTTTTCTAGTAATTAGTCCACGTAGTAGTTTTCAAACATGCGTAAAACTAATATCTTACGTTTTTATGTTTTACTGTATGTTTTAAAATCATGCTGTCGTATTACGAAACTCAAATCTACATGTAGTTTTATTATTTTTTTATTTTTATTTTTATTTTTTTTTTTTTTTTTTTTTTTTTTTGGGGGGGGGTACGTAGTCCAGTGGTAATGAGCTCGCCTGATGCGGTCGGTTTAGGATCGATCCTCGTTGGTAAATACATTGGGCTAATTCTTGTTCCAGTCTGTGCACGATGACTGGTATATTGAAGATATGTGGTATGTGCTATCTTGTATGTGGGATGGTACATATAAAAGATCCCTTGCACCGGGTTTTCTCTCTAAGACTGAAAATTACCAAATGTTTCACTTCCAATAGTCGATGATTATTAAATTAATGTGCTCTAATGGTGTCGTTAAACAAAACAAACTTTTAAACTTTTTCCTTCTTTTGTATTTTTATCATTCTGGAATATTCCATTCAGGTCTTCGTTGAGACTATAAATATAAGAAAGTCATTGTTGAAGGTACTATGGTACGTTGAAAAAGCTGTGTGTCAAATGTTTTTGTTATGGTTGGTTTTGTTATTGTTTTTGTTTGATTGTTTGTTATTGTTTAAAGCAATAAAATATTTTTCAATCACATATGTTTTGGTGACTTAGTTTGATAGTAAATCTTGGACTGTTCACAGTAAACATATCCAGTTCAGCGACTTTACAACACTATTACTGAATAGTTAATCTGTTTATTGCGGATACTAATTAAGTCCACATGACAGTACAGTATATCTTTCTACGCAAATAGTAGTGCGTGTCGCACATCGCGATGTCCGATTCGGACTACGTAAATAGCATAACGCGGCGTTAATTTTTATTTATTAATAACAGATCCGCTTAAAAAAACAAAAACTGGCGATGTGTGAAACAATATTTACGCATCACTTGAAGACATAAAAATCATATTTGATAAAAAGCACGAAAGCCTCTGTATGTAATAAGGCGGAAGAACACGAAATAAAGCTAAATAATATCGATACTTTTCGTCATCAGACACTGAACACTGAGAAATCTTTTGTTTATGGAAACGAATAAAACCCGTCTTGGTCATCGTAGTCTAAAAGCATTGTCTGCAGAATCCCACTGTGCATTTGAAACTGTTCGCGAACGGATTCACCACTCTACTAGTGATGCCAGGGTATGGTATGGTATAGGGATTAACGTGTACATTCAGAGCAAGCTGTTTTAGCGCACGTCTGTCATGGGCGCAGGGCTGGAAAGGTTGGGGTGGGTGGGTGCACTGGCAGGTGGTCCCTGGGTCGGCAGCAGGCGGAGGGTTGGTTTGGGTGCTATGGAATTTGGAATGCCCCGTAGGATTAATGCCAAAGGGAAAAGGTGCGCATTGTGAATGAAGTAAATTTGGCGCGGTTTTTTGGGTGTTTTTATCGGTCCGCCGAATGGAAAAAAGGGAGCTATATAAATTTTGAACTTAGTTTGCCGAGAGTAGCTCGTTACTAGGACCTAGTTGGTGATGCCAAAGCTGGATTTGTTTTTACTAATCTGTTGAGCAGCACCACGAGTGGACGGCACAACGGTTGGATTCGCCGGGGGTGCGTTAGGTGAGGGGAGGTGTGTGGAGGGGGAGGGGAGGGGGCTGTCCACCGGAAAGTAGTGATAGGGTGCGTTAAGCATAGGCGGTTTTGGCCGTAGGGAGTGTTAGGAGAGGCCGGGGGCCGCCCCCCCCCCACCCATCCTCTGCCCCCCTCCAGGCTGGTCACACTGACGTTCCTTATATGAATGGTGTTCCTCCTAAATACTACTAATTATCTTCTCTGTAAGGCCTGGGTCCAACTTCCTTTCCCACCCCCATTTTCAGTCTCGTAAGGGTTAATAATTAGGTAATATTAAATTATAATTAAAGTTATTATAAATAAATTGGGTTCTTTTTTATTATGCTGCCCGCTCAAAATTTTGCGACAAAATCTTTTATCGATGAGTACTATTTTTTAATTTAGATTGCGATTTTTATGGTTGTTCTATCGTCAGGTTTCCGTATTAGCATTATAAGACATTTTTAAAGTCCCGAAATAAAAACTGGCGAAAAAAGTGGGGCCTGTGTTGTTGTTTAAAGATCAAACGTGTTTAAAGATCAAACTAAAATACTGCTGTGCATAAGATTCACCATTACTGAACTATTTATGAACGTGTATCCCTTAAGATTAAAGATAAAAAAAAATACTGCTGTGCATAAGATTCACCATTACTGAACTATTTATGAACGTGTATCCCTTAAGATTAAAGCAGGCTTCTATTCCGGTACAGTTTTTCTTCTTTTCTTTCCATCGGTCTACAGGCTGGTAGGTACTGGGTTCTGATCCCAGTCGCGGCATGGGATTTTTAATCCAGATACCGACTCCAAACCCTAAGTGAGTGCTCGGCAAGGCTCAGTGGGTAGGTGTAAACCACTTGCACCGACCAGTGATCCATAACTGGTTCAACAAAGGCCATGGTTTGTGCTATCCTGCCTGTGAGAAGCGCAAATAAAACATCCCTTGCTGCTAATCGGAAAGAGTAGCCCATGTAGTGGCGACAGCGTGTTTCCTCTCAAAATCTGTGCGGTCCTTAACCATATGTTTGACGCCATATAACCGTAAACAAAATGTGTTGAGTGCGTCGTTAAATAAAACATTTCTTTCTTTCTTCTTTTCTTTGTGCTATAAATATTAGGCTACTCCGCTTCATACACCCAAGCTTAGATACCCGAGTATCTGAAATAAACCGAATTTTTCGGAATGTACATATCCAGTTGATTACTGCTATAACTAGTCCATCGAGTCAGCGAATCAGATTTACTGGTTACCATGTTCTTGGCTTTGTCGCAGATCACAGTTATCTTTCCACTTGGTTGATCAAAATCCGCAAATCTATTCGCACAAGAAGTCTGCTGTTTGACAAACAGCTTTTTATTGGCAGTTATTGGACTGAAGTATGTAGTTTGCAAATGTGTTTAACTTGTTAAAAATAAAGAATTCTTTGTGTCATTGGGCTATTTCTCATTCCAGCTAGTGCCCCATAACTGGTATATCAAAGGCCGTGGTATGTGCTATCATATCTGAGGGATGGTGCATATAAAAGATCCCTTGCTACTAATGGGAAAATGTAGCGGGTTTTCACTCTAAAACTATAAGTCAAAAGTACAAAATGTTTGACATCCAATAGCCATTGATTAATAAATCAATATGCTCTAGTGGTGTCGTTAAACAAAACAAAGTTTAAAAAAACCCTTCTTAGTGATAACTCCAGCCCATGCAAATGTAGTACCTTTAGTGTAAAATTGGTGTACTCTAGCTAATTTAGTCGATGTGTTTGTTTAAACCAATATCCTGGGAGAAAGAGCTGGACAATAGGGGTCGTCTTTTTCAGGATATGTTGCAAAGATGTACTAAAATCCACTGACCTACGGATGTTAATAAACGTGCCACTAATGCTATATAGAAACATAATGTAACGTAAATAAGTGTGGTATGTGGCCAATTAAGCTTGTTTGTGGACTTGGAGCCTAATTCACTAAACTCTCGCAACTTTGGGATCTCGCAGTACAGTGCTAAAAGACTGACAAAGAGGATGATTTGTTGGCTAGCAGAGCCTAAGAGACCTTTGTGAATTAGGCCCTTGTAGACATAAGCGTACGGGCTCCCATTTTTGAAGGGGAGCAGGCTGATTTTTGCCCAAATTAAAAGAACATTTCCGAATCTGGATAACATTTATTAATATATTAAGATTACTCAATACTGCAATATATATGTATGGTTGCAAACGAATCACTACACATTTTTACATGGATTACAACTAATATTGTGGGTAGAACTTAAATACATATTGAAAAGGTTTTAATGTCAGCTTATTTAGTCTGGATAAATCTATCGTTTTTGCCCGAATTTGAGGATATATTCCACGTCGTGAGGTGGAGGGAGTGTGTGTGACTTGGGGGGAGTTGCCTAGTCTCGTACGCTTAAGCTTGTAGACTCTTTGTTCAGTCACTTAGATTAAAAACGCACCTGTTTCATCCATCATGACAGGTCCGGAATACAGGGTCGTATCTGGTGGGGAATGAATATCCTTTTGTTTGTTTGTTTGTTTGTTTGTTTGTTTGTTTAAAACTGCCCTTTTCTAGCACTGGAACATAGAAAAATAACGTGGAGCTGGGAGATTCCCTGTGATGTAAGTTAAGTCAGAGAATAAAAACAAATATTAATAACTGTGATATATTTTCGTGTGTAAAGTCTATCATGCATGAATGAATGTAGATGCTACATAAGCCAATTATATTTAAAAATATTTATTTTACAACAACCAGCTATATAACAACATAGTCGCTCCATTGCTATTGCTTTATTGATGACGTCACATCTGAACGAATGTCCCACAATTCCATGCACAGGGATGGGCACTGAATGACCTTATTTTCAAATATTGATTATGATTACAGTCGATCAGGTTTCCTTGTTATATAGGTTGGAATACATGCAGGTTAATGCAGAACGGAATATTTTCAGGTGTCATTTATTGGCAGATAGTGCCATTTAACAACATGGGAATTTAAACTACAGGTTTATAGAGATGCCCTTAATGGACACGTTGTTGTTGTAGAGAGTGGTATTTGTATCAGGTTCGACTGTACTAGGCGGTTTTCCACGGGTAGTCTATAAGTCTTGTTGATGTCAGTATCGCAGTCATTAGCATTATTTCAATACTTGTTCTGTTTGATTGGTTAGTCCATAGTAAATTTTGCTGGCATTAAGATGAAAAACTAAATTATTTTATTTTATTTAGGGGTTATTATTTGTATTGCAAAACAAAATCCACAATTTGTCCAACATCCATGGTTGAATGAAAAGAAAATTGTACCTTCTTAGTTTAAACATAATTTCACATATTAATGTGTTCTACACGTGAGTGATGGGTGGAAGTGGGTTTGTTTGTGCTAGGCTTGTCTTGCACACTGCAGTTTGAAGTGAAGTAACTAGTAGTATATCGAGCTGCATATCAACAGATCTCCGACGTTTCTTCTATACTGAATGAGTTTGGACCATCTGTGCTCTACCTGGAAAATAAACACAGAAATAAACACTAAATATCAAAAGAGCTGTTAAACTATAAATAAATAAATAAATAAATAAATAAATAAATAAATAAATAAGCACATTAACATGAACATATCCGAACGAGAAAACAGTTATCGTATTAAAAATCGTATTTCTGCACAAGGCAAAGTCAAAAGGATTTTTGGACAAAGTTTGACAGTCATGCCTATTCTCATGTGCGTCATATATAGGAGAACTGTCTTACCCTTACTTTGATTATAAGAGGACTGCCACTCCCAGGCCATTACACCCGTACTTTGATTATAAGAGGACTGTCACTCCCCAGGTCATTACACCCTTCTGACTTTGCCTATAAGAGGACTGCCACTCCTCAGGTCATTACACCCTTCTTACTTTGCTTATAAGAGGACTACCACTTCCCAGGTCATTACACAATCTCTACTTTGTCTATAAGAGGACAGCCACTCCCAGGACATTACATCCTTCTTACTTTGTCTATAAGAGGACTGCCACTCCCAGCACACTACACCCTTCTTACTTTGCCTATAAGAGGACTGCCACTACCAACACTGTTTTTTTTATTAATATAAACCTGCACAGGACAATGATCGGGTTGTGATGACATGCACTCATGAACCCTTGTTAAAGCAGTGCTGATATCAGGTGTTCGCCTCCGAGCTGTTAAACATAATTGTAAAAATTACTGACCCTAGTCTCTGAGGTACGAACCTTTTTGTTTTGCGTGAAATATATTCTGGACTAATACCAACACCAGGACGACTACAAGCCAACGGATTTGACACAATTGATAACTGAAGCAAGAAGTTGTAAGTATTGAGTAATTTAATGTTTAAAAAAAGCTGTAACAGTCAAAACTAGTTTCCAATGCCTACAAACTAGGATCATTACCTTTAAATAGTATCACACATTGGGCTATTTCTCGTTCCAAACAGTGCACCACTACTGGTATATCAATGGTCGTGGTATAAGCTATCCTATCTGTTGGATGATGCATATAAAGTATCCTTTGCTAGTAATGAAACAATGTAGCGAGTTTCCTCTCTAATTAAGACTATATGTCAAAATCAATGTGCTCTAGTGATAACAGACTTTTCTCTCTTTTTTTTTGCTACTAATGGAAAACTGTAGCGAGTTTAAGACTATGTCAAAATTACCAAATGTTTGACATCCAATAGCCAATGTGCTCTAGTGGTGTCGTTAAAACACTTATTAAATAGCAGCATAAACATTTACAACAAGGAGACCAAGGTAAAATGAGGTCAAATAAAACCAAGATATATCGAATTGCAGTGATTCCGTAATGGTGTCCGGGCTTTGTAAAAATATCCCACGGACTCGAACTTGATTGGTTGGCTTTGTCGGTTTTATTTACAAAGTTGTAATCCATCTTATAGTAGTATCTAACCCAATCCGGCTGGGTCAAGAGTTCGAGGTGCACCTAACGTCTAATACAGCAGTTAATACTACAAGTCCTGCCATTGGTGGTAAATGTGACAGTGTCAGTGTACCGACTACTATTGTATTTGAAACACATGCGGGGTCCTACTATGTCAGTGTACCGACTACTATTGTATTTGAAACACATGCGGGGTCCTACTATGTCAGTGTACCGACTACTATTGTATTTGAAACACATGCGGGGTCCTACTATGTCAGTGTACCGACTACTATTGTATTTGAAACACATGCGGGGTCCTACTATGTCAGTGTACCGACTACTATTGTATTTGAAACACATGCGGGGTCCTACTATGTCAGTGTACCGACTACTATTGTATTTGAAACACATGCGGGGTCCTACTATGTCAGTGTACCGACTACTATTGTATTTGAAACACATGCGGGGTCCTACTATGTCAGTGTACCGACTACTATTGTATTTGAAACACATGCGGGGTCCTACTATGTCAGTGTACCGACTACTATTGTATTTGAAACACATGCGGGGTCCTACTATGTCAGTGTACCGACTACTATTGTATTTGAAACACATGCGGGGTCCTACTATGTCAGTGTACCGACTACTATTGTATTTGAAACACATGCGGGGTCCTACTATGTCAGTGTACCGACTACTATTGTATTTGAAACACATGCGGGGTCCTACTATGTCAGTGTACCGACTACTATTGTATTTGAAACACATGCGGGGTCCTACTATGTCAGTGTACCGACTACTATTGTATTTGAAACACATGCGGGGTCCTACTATGTCAGTGTACCGACTACTATTGTATTTGAAACACATGCGGGGTCCTACTATGTCAGTGTACCGACTACTATTGTATTTGAAACACATGCGGGGTCCTACTATGTCAGTGTACCGACTACTATTGTATTTGAAACACATGCGGGGTCCTACTATGTCAGTGTACCGACTACTATTGTATTTGAAACACATGCGGGGTCCTACTATGTCAGTGTACCGACTACTATTGTATTTGAAACACATGCGGGGTCCTACTATGTCAGTGTACCGACTACTATTGTATTTGAAACACATGCGGGGTCCTACTATGTCAGTGTACCGACTACTATTGTATTTGAAACACATGCGGGGTCCTACTATGTCAGTGTACCGACTACTATTGTATTTGAAACACATGCGGGGTCCTACTATGTCAGTGTACCGACTACTATTGTATTTGAAACACATGCGGGGTCCTACTATGTCAGTGTACCGACTACTATTGTATTTGAAACACATGCGGGGTCCTACTATGTCAGTGTACCGACTACTATTGTATTTGAAACACATGCGGGGTCCTACTATGTCAGTGTACCGACTACTATTGTATTTGAAACACATGCGGGGTCCTACTATGTCAGTGTACCGACTACTATTGTATTTGAAACACATGCGGGGTCCTACTATGTCAGTGTACCGACTACTATTGTATTTGAAACACATGCGGGGTCCTACTATGTCAGTGTACCGACTACTATTGTATTTGAAACACATGCGGGGTCCTACTATGTCAGTGTACCGACTACTATTGTATTTGAAACACATGCGGGGTCCTACTATGTCAGTGTACCGACTACTATTGTATTTGAAACACATGCGGGGTCAGTCCTACTATGTCAGTGTACCGACTACTATTGTATTTGAAACACATGCGGGGTCCTACTATGTCAGTGTACCGACTACTATTGTATTTGAAACACATGCGGGGTCCTACTATGTCAGTGTACCGACTACTATTGTATTTGAAACACATGCGGGGTCCTACTATGTCAGTGTACCGACTACTATTGTATTTGAAACACATGCGGGGTCCTACTATGTCAGTGTACCGACTACTATTGTATTTGAAACACATGCGGGGTCCTACTATGTCAGTGTACCGACTACTATTGTATTTGAAACACATGCGGGGTCCTACTATGTCAGTGTACCGACTACTATTGTATTTGAAACATATGCGGGGTCCTACTATGTCAGTGTACCGACTACTATTGTATTTGAAACATATGCGGGGTCCTACTATGTCAGTGTACCGACTACTATTGTATTTGAAACACATGCGGGGTCCTACTATGTCAGTGTACCGACTACTATTGTATTTGAAACATATGCGGGGTCCTACTATGTCAGTGTACCGACTACTATTGTATTTGAAACACATGCGGGGTCCTACTATGTCAGTGTACCGACTACTATTGTATTTGAAACACATGCGGGGTCCTACTATGTCAGTGTACCGACTACTATTGTATTTGAAACACATGCGGGGTCCTACTATGTCAGTGTACCGACTACTATTGTATTTGAAACACATGCGGGGTCCTACTATGTCAGTGTACCGACTACTATTGTATTTGAAACACATGCGGGGTCCTACTATGTCAGTGTACCGACTACTATTGTATTTGAAACACATGCGGGGTCCTACTATGTCAGTGTACCGACTACTATTGTATTTGAAACACATGCGGGGTCCTACTATGTCAGTGTACCGACTACTATTGTATTTGAAACACATGCGGGGTCCTACTATGTCAGTGTACCGACTACTATTGTATTTGAAACACATGCGGGGTCCTACTATGTCAGTGTACCGACTACTATTGTATTTGAAACATATGCGGGGTCCTACTATGTCAGTGTACCGACTACTATTGTATTTGAAACACATGCGGGGTCCTACTATGTCAGTGTACCGACTACTATTGTATTTGAAACACATGCGGGGTCCTACTATGTCAGTGTACCGACTACTATTGTATTTGAAACACATGCGGGGTCCTACTATGTCAGTGTACCGACTACTATTGTATTTGAAACATATGCGGGGTCCTACTATGTCAGTGTACCGACTACTATTGTATTTGAAACATATGCGGGGTCCTACTATGTCAGTGTACCGACTACTATTGTATTTGAAACATATGCGGGGTCCTACTATGTCAGTGTACCGACTACTATTGTATTTGAAACATATGCGGGGTCCTACTATGTCAGTGTACCGACTACTATTGTATTTGAAACACATGCGGGGTCCTACTATGTCAGTGTACCGACTACTATTGTATTTGAAACACATGCGGGGTCCTACTATGTCAGTGTACCGACTACTATTGTATTTGAAACATATGCGGGGTCCTACTATGTCAGTGTACCGACTACTATTGTATTTGAAACACATGCGGGGTCCTACTATGTCAGTGTACCGACTACTATTGTATTTGAAACACATGCGGGGTCCTACTATGTCAGTGTACCGACTACTATTGTATTTGAAACACATGCGGGGTCCTACTATGTCAGTGTACCGACTACTATTGTATTTGAAACATATGCGGGGTCCTACTATGTCAGTGTACCGACTACTATTGTATTTGAAACACATGCGGGGTCCTACTATGTCAGTGTACCGACTACTATTGTATTTGAAACATATGCGGGGTCCTACTATGTCAGTGTACCGACTACTATTGTATTTGAAACATATGCGGGGTCCTACTATGTCAGTGTACCGACTACTATTGTATTTGAAACACATGCGGGGTCCTACTATGTCAGTGTACCGACTACTATTGTATTTGAAACACATGCGGGGTCCTACTATGTCAGTGTACCGACTACTATTGTATTTGAAACATATGCGGGGTCCTACTATGTCAGTGTACCGACTACTATTGTATTTGAAACATATGCGGGGTCCTACTATGTCAGTGTACCGACTACTATTGTATTTGAAACATATGCGGGGTCCTACTATGTCAGTGTACCGACTACTATTGTATTTGAAACATTTGCGGGGTCCTACTATGTCAGTGTACCGACTACTATTGTATTTGAAACACATGCGGGGTCCTACTATGTCAGTGTACCGACTACTATTGTATTTGAAACACATGCGGGGTCCTACTATGTCAATGTACCGACTACTATTGTATTTGAAACACATGCGGGGTCCTACTATGTCAGTGTACCGACTACTATTGTATTTGAAACACATGCGGGGTCCTACTATGTCAATGTACCGACTACTATTGTATTTGAAACACATGCGGGGTCCTACTATGTCAGTGTACCGACTACTATTGTATTTGAAACACATGCGGGGTCCTACTATGTCAGTGTACCGACTACTATTGTATTTGAAACATTTGCGGGGTCCTACTATGTCAGTGTACCGACTACTATTGTATTTGAAACATATGCGGGGTCCTACTATGTCAGTGTACCGACTACTATTGTATTTGAAACACATGCGGGGTCCTACTATGTCAGTGTACCGACTACTATTGTATTTGAAACACATGCGGGGTCCTACTATGTCAGTGTACCGACTACTATTGTATTTGAAACACATGCGGGGTCCTACTATGTCAGTGTACCGACTACTATTGTATTTGAAACACATGCGGGGTCCTACTATGTCAATGTACCGACTACTATTGTATTTGAAACACATGCGGGGTCCTACTATGTCAGTGTACCGACTACTATTGTATTTGAAACATATGCGGGGTCCTACTATGTCAGTGTACCGACTACTATTGTATTTGAAACACATGCGGGGTCCTACTAAAAATAGCATGATAATTTTTGGGTGGAACTAGAGTAGTCACAGACAATACCCGTTATGTCTGAAATGAACAGCTTACCTCCCCCCCTCCCCCCCATTTTGTTCTGATTTACTTTAAGGGTGAGGGTTGATAGTTATTTACATTCATGGTGAATATGTAGATTGATACGCTGTATGTAAGAGTTTTAGCCATATTTGTTACTAAAAACATTTGGTGTCGTGTATGGAATTTGATTTGGTTTGTACTACATCAGACACTTTGGACTAATAGAAATACAGACGTAGTTTTGTATATATTATGGATGATTTGAATTTTTTTTATGCCAAAGATAGGTGGTTGCTTAATACGTGTCGATTTGTACTCAGTTATATGATTTGAAGCATTAAATAATGGACTCCATTGTGTACTTTATTAGATGACTTGCACGAATCGCACAGTGGCCCTTTAAAACATTTAGGTTTATAACTCTTGCTGATCAATAGAATCGGACGCTTTAATAGCAGATTTCACAAATAGGATTCTCTTGCAGTGTTAAATACAAATTATAAATTGTTGTCGCTATCTTGCATTACCCAATAGCCGATGTATTTTAGTGTTGGGGTGTCGTTAAACATTCATTCATTCATTCATTCATTGTAGATACGCAGTTTGTTTTGTTTTGTTTGTATTAAACATACGCGCGCACGCGCTCATACCCAATTTTATTAAGTGAGACGTCATTTAAAACAATCTCTGTTTCTTTTGATCAAGTTTGTTTACGCAAAAAAACATAGATCAGTTGCTATGTCCCAAATAAAAATATAAATAAACAAATAAATAAATAAATAAATACATCCAGTCTAACAATCGTATTGTTTTACCTGATAATGAATAATTTGGCAATTGGATAGTTAACACAGTTCAGACACGAATGTTCATCGTAGCAGAGTAAAACGGTTAAGTTGTCTGAAATAGCTTTGTGCTAATGTAGCTTGGGGATGAATAATTCAAAGAACGATCAATTACAGTATGCCCGATGACATCGGATGACTTGCGCAACGTTACAGATTCATGCGCAATAAACCTATTACCTGTCACTGCGATCTATATTGGGATACTGTATATACATAGTTAGTCGTCTGGGACTATTTACCACTTTACTTATCTTTAATTTACAAGTTTTGTTGGCGATGCTTATTTATTACCCATAATGTTTAAAATATCTTGGAACATATCAAAGTGATACGTTCTACTAGAACGCCAAGTGGGATGTAACACTTCGACGTCACACGATGATGTCATCGATTAGTGGACCACAAGTTTACAGGAACGTCAACCAAACGACTTGAGTGATATATATTAAGACTGATTATGAATAATAAATAGGATATTAAACTCGCTATCAATTCGTATCATGTTTATGTCCCACGTGAAATAATTTTCTTTGTCAAGTGAACATTATTTCACGAGGGACATATACATGCTACGAAATGGAAGCTCGTTTAATATCCTATGTACATCTAATTAAAGCACTTTGCACCGAGCAAACCTGGACAGGTGTGAAAGAGTTAAAATAAAACCCGCCTCTGTCTTCTCGATGGTCTTAAAATCACTGACACTAGTTTTTGGAGTACGGACCTTTCCTGTTTTGTATAAAATGTATTTTGATTTATTACAAATACCAGGATGACCAACAACACGTTAGGTTTGCCAAAATTGACAGTTTAAGTAAGAAGTTGTAGGTAATGTGTAAGTTAACAGTAAAAACCCCCACCTATCTCCTAACACGTGAACGGGTTTGGGCGCACCGCGAACGTTACGTGGCGTAGCTGTTGTTTGATGAGCATGCACACGTACAAGGACAGTGTAAAGGACTGGGCCTAATTTCACAAAACATCATAAGCCTTGTTCGCCACGTAAGCGTAAATCTATGACTAAACCACAATTCTTATTACTATTAATAGAACACTAATATAGTTTGAAGTACACATATTTCATTTTCTTTTGTCCTTACAATGCTCCATCTTCAGAAATAATGTACTTTTCTGCATGAAATAGATGTCAAACGTGTGTAAACGTATGACTTGTATAACAGCTAGTTACAGACGTAAACTTACGATGTTTTGTGAAATGGGGCCCAGATTAGTAAGGCCAAACTTGAGCCCATGTTTGCCCCGTAGAAAACTTGAACGAAATGCTAAACCCAACAAAGCTTTTAATTTGGATATAGGTTTTTACCTTTTTAGCTTATCATTTAACTTATGATCGTGCTTATATTCAACAAGGTTTAAGTACATTTTGTTCTTCTGTGCATGGTGTCCTGTTGTTTACTGCGGGTATTTAAAGATATCTGTGAAATAAAATGTACAAACCAACAAACACGTAGTCTTTTAACTATTAAAACAGAGCCACTTGTTTATATCAGTTTATTGTAAAATAATTGAAGCCATTTTCAAATAGTGTATTATGACCAATAATCAATTATGATATATTAATACCGAGCAATACTTAATGCTAATTTTAGTACAGACTACAAAGAGGTTTAAAAAGTTATTTGTATTGATTATTAAACAACTAGCATTCATTGATACGGTGTTATGGCATATATATTTTACTGTGGAATACATAAACAGTTTTAAAGTAATTTGTACCGACCAATAAACAATTGATATGCATTAATACCGTGCCAATTTACTGCGGGACAGTTAAAACCATTTTGAATGTTATATGGATTAGCGATTGTCCATTAGCTTCCTGACATATGGGCGTCTATGGTCGGAAATTAGATTTCGAATGTATGAGAACAAGTCTCTCGAAGGTAATGTTCTCAAAACACTCATCATCTGGATCACAAAAACGTTAGCTGAGACCCGTGTGTATGTGCATTCACGATCAGACCCAAACTTCCGTTTGCTAAGCACAAATCAAACCAGTGGCCTGTTCGAATCAAATGGATAAACTGTGTCGCTTAAATGCGATTTGTTTCGCACTGACATTTCGAAGTGAGTCTCATTCAAAATGACAATCGCCTCTCGTGTACCCTTTTCATCCAGTGCAAAGTTAGTAAATCTGTGTTTAAGCAGAATTGTGAACACGCTGTACCAGTCTGAATGGCGCATTGGTTAACGCATTGGCATGTGGACTGATATATTAAATGGGAATGTGTAAATTCACTCGACTTATCTCTCAATTACTATACCACTAACAACTAACCATCACTCCCTGTTCTGTTCTGGACTGACAATCTAGAAAACTGATGTGTGTCCAGAACAGCATACTTTAATATCAACGGTAAAAAAGCGCTCAACAGTAAACCATGTCAAATCACTAAGCAGTGCCATCTCAGTGTGTCAGTGGTCAAGTCAAGTTCATATAGCTCAAACCAACACGGGCGGAAACTAGCCCAGTGGTAAAGCGTACGCCTGCTGCGCAGTCGGTCTAGGATCGATCCCCGTCGGTGGGTCTTAGCCTATTTCTAGTTCCAGCCAGTGCACCACGACTGGTATATCAAAGGCCGTGGTATGTGCTATCATGTCTGTGGAATGGAACGTCCCGCCCTCTTTCTTTAATAATGAATGAATGAATGAATGAATGTTTAACGACACCCCAGCACGAAAAATACATCGGCTATTGGGTGTCAAACTATGGTAATGGAAACAAATAAGGTGATGATCAACATCAATAGAAAAATTCAAGATATAAATAAAAACAGTGTAAAGAACTGTGCAAAAATACAAATACAAATATCACAGACAGATGCTGACTTTTATTCTAAACTTCAATTTGTGCTGTATTGGCCATTCTCGAAGAGAATGTTACACCCCTGCATCACGGTGAGGTTACAGCACGTGCAGAGGTCTTTCTTTAATACGTCCGGTGATCGTTAATCAAGAGACGTGCGTCAAATGGTGACACTAAAGACACTATTGCAATAATCATGTGACAATAATACACATGCGCCCCTTTAAGAAAGAACCTACTTAATAAAGATACAACTTCAGTTTTTCTCAGATAGATGTATAACGATGACTTAAATAAAGAAACGATAGTAAAACGACCATCTTGAGATCACTAAAGAGATTCAATGGCGTCTTTTTCTCGAAAATTCCGATAAAATGAAGATGGATGTCAGGGAATAAGTGGCGTAGGTTAAAGCACTCCGACTTCATTAGTACTCTTTACACGTTCGTTTGGTAATTCCATTCAATCTTGTCGTTATATAGCTGTCAGGATTTGGCGAGGCGGGCGCTTTAATAAGGGATCATACGATTGGTTAACGTGCATTGTGCTCCAGGGACTTTTGACGAGACATTCATTAACAATAATATTATATATTTCAGTCCATCACAACTTGGGTTTTGCAATAAAACAACTGTACATTTAAATTAAATGTATTCTCATTTACAAAACACGCAATTCGTTTAGATCTAGTTTATTTAGAGGTATATTTTGTGCCCGAAATGCGTTAAGTGTTGAAAGATCAAGATATATGTCTAATGTACGAGTGTGTGTATATACAATTATAACGTGTGTGTGTGTGTGTGTGTGAGAGAGAGAGAGAGAGAGAGAGAGAGAGAGAGAGAGAGAGAGAGAGAGAGAGAGAGAGAGAGAGAGGCAGACAGACAGTGTGAGAGACAGACAGACCGAAATAGAGAGAGAGAGAGAGAGAGAGAGAGAGAGAGAGAGAGAGAGAGAGAGAGAGAGAGAGAGAGAGAGAGAGACAGACAGACAGACATACATACAGAGAGGCAGACAGAGAGAGAGAGAGAGAGAGAGAGAGAGAGAGAGAGAGAGAGGCAGACAAACAGACAGAGAGAGAGAGAGAGAGAGAGAGAGAGAGAGAGAGTCAGACAGAGAGAGAGAGAGAGAGAGAGAGAGAGAGAGAGAGAGAGAGAGAGAGAGAGAGACATACATACAGACAGACAGACAGACAGACAGGCAAGGCAGACAGACAGGCAAGGCAGACAGACAGGCACGGAGGCATTTACTTTGTTATTATTTTCCTAAATAGTTATGGCAAAATGATCTGAATTTCGAGAAATGGATGTGGTTTATTTTAAATGCAATAACGGTGATGTATAATTACAAAACAATTAAAATACAAAACATAACCTAGCTTTCACTAAGTTAATAAACATAAATAACACAAGAAGAAACAATAACTAGCGTTAAATAAAGGATCTTATATTCTGTTTGCGAAAACAAAATCCCGGAATACATACAGTTGCTGCCGTCAACCAACTGCGAGTTTTATGCAGGCAATAGAAGGTAGTATTTCTGTGACAGCGCTCGTGTTATTTGAACGGAAAATGTGGCGATTGAATGAATTTTTATTCCTAATCCGTGGTCGGAGAAAAATCCCAATCAACGCGTAAATGACAGTTGTGTTCGGTGTAATCGTGTGTGAAAAGAACGCGCTGCAGTCTGTAACCGTTACAAATAACGATTACATCCCACTGACACATTGGTGACGCTTAATTTTAAACCACTCTTTTTTAATGTAAAATTGATTTTTATTATTTAATATCTAGCAAAATATAGTAAAAATAAATAAATGAAATATGTTTGTTATTTTCTACAGGGAAAATAATACTATAATACATCTTATCTACTTGGATGATAAACCATATTATACAGAAATGTAATATCAATGACTCCAGATATATTAAAGGGGCAGCCTCAAATATAAATAATCAACAACAATGTTTACCAGTGTTCAGTTTTCGTATAAAATGTAAAGACAATACTCTGACTTACGTGACTATAAAAACAAATTACATTATATATTTATATCATTGCAAGATCCAATAAGGGTGATCATCTAGGTTAACACACGAAGGCTGTTTGACTTTGGATTGTTTGATCATCTAGGTTAACACATGAAGGCTGTTTGACTTTGGATTGTTTGACAACCAGGTTAACACACGAAGGCTGTTTGACTTTGGATTGTTTGACAACCAGGTTAACACACGAAGGCTGTTTGACTTTGGATTGTTTGACAATCAGGTTAACACACGAAGACTGTTTGACTTTGGATTGTTTGACAACCAGGTTAACACACGAAGGCTCTTTGACTTTTGATTGTTTGACAACCAGGTTAACACACGAAAGCTGTTTGACTTTTGATTGTTTGACAACCAGGTTAACACACGAAGGCTGTTTGACTTTTGATTGTTTGACAACCAGGTTAACACACGAATACTGTTTGACTTTGGATTGTTCGACAACCAGGTAAACACACGAAGACAGTTTGTCTTTTAATTGTTTGACAACCATGTTAACACATGGAAACAGTTTAACTTTGAATTGTTTGACAACCATGTTAACACATGGAAACAGTTTAACTTTTAATTGTTCGACAACCATATTAGCATGTGACGTCACACTTTGAATTTGAATTGCATCTCTATATTGTCAAAGAAATGGCTGCTATTTTAATGGGCATGCGATGAAGATTTTCTATGTATTGTTTCAATGATTCTTTCAGAAACCACTGGTTACATCGACTGGCAACACATTATAATTGTGATACTCCTGAGTTAATTATGTAGATAATTATTATGTGATCGATTAATTAACTATTTATCACAAATACATGTACTTTTAAGCTTTCATACGGGGACAATATTCTTAAAGGAAGTGTGGAGTTTCCTACTCGAATGTGTGTTTGCGTATATGTGTGCGTGTGTGTGAGTGTGTGTGTGTGTGTGACGTGTGTGCGTCTCTCTCTCTCTCTCTCGCTCGGTCTCTCTCTCTCTCTCTCTCTCTCTCTCTCTCTCTCTCTCTGTGTGTGTGTGTGTGTGTGTGTGTGTGTCTATGATAGAATTTGAAGTTTGTATTTGTTTCTAAATAATACATTAATTAATGCATGTCAAACATTTGGTCATTCTGACATGTATCAGTGATCTTTTAAATGCATTTTCCTACAAACAGGTTAGCACATACCACGACCTTTGATATACCAGTAATGGGCATGAACGAGATTGATCCAACTTTCAGTTGCCTTTCAGGTGGATGCTGCACACAATTTAAATTTGGAAGTGAAATTGAAACGTGACCGATGGAACCAATCTTGTGTTTAGAGCGTCGCGAAGGGCGGGAACGATGTGTGCTATTTTAGAGTGAACCCATCTGACCGGGTAGGGTTATCAAGCAAGCAAACATTGTATGCCACACACACTGGGCGCGGACATTACACGTTCGTACTAACGCAGCCTTAATGTGGCTTCAAAATCCCATAAAGCAATCGATTTTCCAGTTATCCTAACAATAATACCTTTTATCGCGAAATAAATTTTCCAAATCTGCTGGCTTTTCATAGACACCAGTTTGATTTCGCACAACTGAAAATCAAAGTGCGAAACGGAAATTGAAGTTGGGTGGGTTGCTGTTGTTCGGTTGGTTGAATGGTTAAAGCTTGTATATTAAAATAAAATAAACTAAGAGGCGAAAGGAAAGGAATGTTTTAACGACATGACTTATAAAAATGAGATGCATGACTTTTCACAACATATATATACCCCCCCCCCCCCCATCTACAGCAACATCGACACGGCAGCACTCACCACGGTATTTGATATTTCAATCGTGGTATTTGATACACCTGGCTCAACTAAAAGGGATATGTTCACTGAGCTTTTGAAATTGAGAACAGCTATGTATTGTCATTATTTAAATAAAATAAATTTATTACAAGTCAAATGTGTTAAATCTCAAACTGCTTGGCTCCAAATAACATATGATGGGTCCACAGAAATAACCTATGATGTCCAAACAGATAGTCAGGATTATAACAGTCGTGTATGTAAAGGTTACAACGACACACTAAATTAAAAACCTATAATTATGGTACACCATTAAATTATGGTAAATTATGCTTTCTTAGGCATAAATATTCCACGAGTGTAGAGTTATAAACGTTGAAATAAAAAAAAAAAATATCATCTTACTAAAAATATGACATCGCATGTTATTCTCGTGGACCTTCATATTTATAAATTGATTGGATTTCCTGCATCTACTACAATGTGTACCTCTGACAAAGACGGTGGCGGGTTTTATCTTGGCCTCTGCATATGCCAAACCCTTTCTAGTAATGAGACGAATACACAGAACGGGATGTGGCGCAAGTCATATATCATACCCATGGCGAACGTACCTAGACATTAATTGGATATGGGCATGCTAAAGTATACCCATCCATTGAATGGCAAGAAGCAACATATATAATGGCATCAAGGTTTGGTTTTTTTCTTAGGTTGTTGGTTTTTTTCTTTTTGCACTCTTAATTAAGTTTGACGATCACCATCTGTTAGATATTTATACCAATAAGCACCGATTCAAAAGTGTGCTGTGCTGGAGTGTCGCAGAACAAACATGTATTGGTATTTAACGTGGTCCTGTCTGAAACAGGTAAAAACACGTCTATCCTGGGCACTCAGTATAGCATCATAAGAGATCTGTTTGACAAAGAGGGTAGACCGAACAATATTTTCAATTATATTTCAACTGAATGAGATAAGCACCATTAAAATGAGACACACATTTACTATTGTTAGTTCCTGGTACAACTGGGTACACCGGTCGAGTCACTGACCCATTCATTGTAGAACGGGGTCAGGTGAAACACGAGTTTCTGAAGATATGGTAAAATATGGTAACCGGTTTATTACACGCTGCAGAAGAGTTTATTCCCAAATCCTGTTTCTGACCAATCGTTGAAAGGCTGGCTTAACGTCTGCGGATCAGTGAAAAATCGTGGAAGAAGCATTACGATTAGGACTCAATGAGGAATGGTCGTCACAGGCGACCTGGCCAAAATAACTGGGCTTGCAGTAAAAAAGGTGTATTTTTAAACATTGAAAAGAAAGAACGAGAGTAATGGTTTTTTGGGTGTTTTTTTTTTAACAATACCAGCATATTTTAAACTGTAGCTATTTGCTGTCCGACGCATCAGGGACACATTTCACAACATGTAAGGCTATGTTTGGACGTAAACACGAACCTACGGCTAAAGCACAATTCCTATTAGCCTACTACTAACAGTATAACTAATATAATTTGAAGTATACATGTTTCAATTTCTTTTGTCCTTAAAATGTTGATATTCCGTAATTATGCAATTTTCTGCGTGCAATAGATGCCAAACACGTATTAACGTATGCCCCGTATAACTACTAGTCGCAGATGCCAAACACGTATTAACGTATGACCCGTATAACTACTAGTCGCAGATGCCAAACACGTATTAACGTATGACCCGTATAACTACTAGTCGCAGATGCCAAACACGTGTTAACGTATGACCCGTATAACTATTAGTCGCAGATGCCAAACACGTATTAACGTATGACCCGTATAACTACTAGTCACAGATGCCAAACACGTATTAACGTATGACCCGTATAACTACTAGTCGCAGATGCCAAACACGTATTAACGTATGACCCGTATAACTACTAGTCGCAGATGTAAACTTACGGGGCCGAATTTACGAAACCTAGATGTTTGAGCATTGTAAATGTATGTAGCTACACGCGTGCAAGTCATAAACAGGTTTCGTAAATTCGGTCCACGATGTTTTGTGAAATAGGCCCTAGCTATTTCGACATTTGGTCAAGAGAAAAATATTACACACGCTGCCGTCACAGAGAAGCAGCAGTGAAACCTGTATATGCACCTTCCTATATATAGGACAGGACACAGAGAACATGGGGCACTATCTGGGAAGGGAACAATCCAAGTCGACTGAGAGCGATCGACCTCGTGACCAATCGCACCTAAGGCGAACGCTCTACCATTGAGCCACACCACGCCCCGCCATTAAAAGCACTTGGCATAAAATAACAATTTAGTGTGCATCCTTTTCATTTTGATGATTAATACTTAATTCAGATTTTATTCCACTTGGGGGACGAGACGTAGCTCAGTGGTAAAGCTGTCGCCTGATGCGCGGTCGGTCTGAGATCGATCCCCGTCGGTGGCCCATTTGGCTATTTCTACCTCCAGCCAGTGTACCACGACTGGTACATCAAAGGCCATGGTATGTTCTATCCTAACTGTGGGATAGTGCATATTAAAGATCCCTTGCTACTAATGGAAAAATGTTGTGAGATTTTTTCTCTAAGACTATATGTCAAAATTACCAAATGTTTGACATCCAATAGCCGATGATTAATAAATCAATGTGCTTAAGTGGTGTCGTTAAACAAAACAAACTTTACTTTCATTGCCCAAGTGCTTTATGACTGGTATTTCAAGAACTGGAGTACGAATTGTCCTATACACTCTATGTTTAACCATACATACCATAATTTATATGGTGAATCTAGGGTATACCATAATTTGTGTAGCGTATAGGATATATAGTAATTATAGGGTGTCAATTTTTTTAAACACTGAATACTTAATAGACTTTGAAAAAATAATTGCATAGTGTCCGCTGGTCAGGGTCGATACTATGACCTGTGAAATATCAGGCGAACTAAATCCACACCCACCTGTGGTCAAACCGAGTGATAAACAATCTTATTATCCATAACTGCATGCATTACAAAACGTCAAAAACAGTGAGCAAACATAAGCCCAATTTGTTAGAAGGCATTGATTTCATCAAAATTCCTGGCACCTAGCATATTGCATTTCCGCCTTTATGAATAATTACCGAAAACAAGTATGGAAGCTGTCACCGACGCACTCTTTCAGTACAATCGTATAAAGGAAAAAATATGACAGTGCTTTAAGCTCATATCTTAGAGCCTAAACTCGGCATGAAACAATTTGACGAAGGAAAAGTTTTGATGGACAATGCAGTTTACGGATTGTTTTCCCACACTATGAGACAAATGTGCTCCATTCTGTTGACTAAAGGCATTCGGAAAATGACACAAGGGAATTACACGTGTTACTGCGTTTTGTTTTGGGGGTGTTTTTTTAAATAAGTATGTAAACTGTAAAATATTTTTAGGTTTTTAAATAAGAATTTCATATTGAGTTTATCTCCATTTTAGTTTCTCCGTGAGTCGTTTGGTTTTTATTTTTAATTGAATATTTTTGTTTTCATTTAGGTTTACATCTCGTTTTAAACGTTTCACCCAATAGCCGATTTATGTTTTGTGCTGGGGTGTCGTTAAACATTCATTCCTTTTAAACGTACAAATATAACAGGCGTGTGTGAAGGACATTGTATAGAGTATGAGAGTGGGGTGGGGTTGTCTAGACTGACGAGTTAAGTTTTTAGGAGGGTCCGGATCATGCTTCCCACTGGGGGGGGGGGGAAGAAAAAACCCCGAAAATTCGCTTGGAGCAGGTATGGGGTGGGGGGGGGGACGGGTGGGGGGGGGGATGGTTTAGTCCCAGCTAAAATATATATTCAGCGTGGCGCTTACACAGGTAACTAAACTAGGGAAAAATCGTCATCGGTAGTGTTAATGTCATGTCATCTGTTATTTGCAGAATCCCACACACTGGCTGGAACGAGAAATGCCCAACTGGTATCAGTTCTAGACCGACCGCGCATCAGCCGAGCGCTGTACCACTGGGCTGTAATATATGATCATATATAATCATTATTTTTGCTCTCTGTTAGTGATTGATATATATATATATATCATCGTCGTCGTCGTTATTGTTAACAATAAGACAATGAATAGTTTTTGTCTTGGAATTCTGTGACGCTCGGCAAGAACTACTGATAGAAAAAAACCTTCAAGTTATTAAGTCTGTCGTTGTGATTTTTTTCTTTTGTAAAGAACAATAAATTACTGGAAATCAATAACAGAACTTGAAAGCAATTCAAAATAAATTGTGTTAAGACACAATGAACAAACCGATGTTCAGATTGCACGCTTCATAGATTAAGTCTTGGTCCAATACTTCTCCAATTTGCATGTTTATTATAACTGCCAAAGGTTTTGAGAATCCTGACCGAGTGCATGAGATTTAGTTTTTTGGTATTTTTGAAATTTTCACATAACCATTAATTTTATTCAGGCAGACATTCAGTTATTATTATTATTATTATTATTATTATTATTATTATTATTATTCAGATTAGTTATTGTTATTATTATTACTATTATTATTCAGATTAGTTATTATTATTATTATTATTATTATTATTATTCAGATTAGTTATTATTATTATTATTATTATTCAGCTTAGTTATTATTATTATTATTATTATTATTATTATTCAGATTAGGTATTATTATTATTATTATTAATATTATTATTCAAATTAGTTATTATTATTATTATTATTATTTATTATTGCTATCATAAAGATTGCATATACTTATAAGTTATATTCGTATATAGTTCATAGTATAGAAAACAACAACTCCATTGCAACATGTATTGACTGATTTTTTAGTCATTTGAAAACGTTTGGCAATCGTGTTTCTTCCATACAACCGTGTTTCGCAATAAAATTATTTACAAACGAAGTTTCAGAAAATATCGTGTTGTTAACATGATTCAGCCTCATTTCGGTAATTTTCGTTATATTCAGATTAGTGCGTTTTTCTCAAACATACATGTAATTAATCCAACAAAGTCCCATGTAAGAGGTTTTGTATTAATCAAACAGGAAATCGTCTTAATTAATCATCTCTCGTCTGAAGAAAATTGAACAGATACTCTCGGACTAAGGCTCCTTTAATGAGGTCAATTTAAATGGAATTGGCCGCCAGTCGTGAGCAAACAGCCCAAGAGAAAAATGAAATTATAGTCAACAGTGCAGCGGAACTGGCCATGGTGCTCAAAACTGACGATTCTCTTCTAGTTTCCAAACAACTTGACAGTGGGTGTGTTGTAGTTCCCAAACAACTTGTCAGTGGGTGTGTTGTAGTTCCCAAACAATTTATCATTCGCTGTGTGGTACTCCCAAAACAACTTATTCATGACTGTGTTATAATTTCTAAACAGCTATCTACGATTGTGTTGTAATTTGTAAACATGCGTGGTTGTGTTGTAATTTCTAAACATGCGTGGTTGTGTTGTAATTTCTAAACATGCGTGGTAATTTCTAAACGATGTATCGGTGCTGCATTGCATTTTCAAAACAACCATCCATGACTGTGGTGCAGTTTGTAAACAACTTGTATTTGATTGTGTTGTAGTTTCCAAAGAACTAATTGATCCATGATTGAATTGATGATGTTAAACAACTATCTATAATAGTGGTGTTTCTTAGGTCGTTTACATTCGGCGGAACCTGTGCTATTAACCACTTCTATCAGCTCTATGACTGTTATTTAAAGCCATGCAGTCATAATAAAATGTATGTTAATAACAACAAAATCTATTCATAGTGAAAACAAAGACTTTTTATTAATTTGCATTTATGGTCATACTGTATACAATATAATAGAAAAGCAGACGAGAATTTGAGACGAATGAGGCCTACCCGAGGTTTAAGGAAACATGGAGCGGATAAGGTTTTAGATTTTTAATGGAATTAAAGGAAACTATTAACGTCTAAAGGTTCAGACACGTCCATTCCGGACACGATAGCGAGTTAAACTTTCGAAGAAGAAGTCCTGTCGAGGACAGATTTTGATATCAATGATATGGCAAAATATACAACTCAACACGAACTTTAATCTTCGGGAGGGTAGGTGGTGGTGGTGGTGGTGGTGGTGGTTTGTGTGTGGGGGTGTCGAAAACACAGATACCACCACTAAATTATACGTATTTATTTGAAAGCTTGTGTCGTTTTTGATGCGACACGGGCGTAACATGCGGACAATGGACGCAGAGTGTACACATGAAATTACTTGTACTGATAACCACTGACAGAGCGTGCTCATATAAAATTACTTGTACTGATAACCACTGACGGAGCATGCTCATATAAAATTACTTGTACTGATAACCATTGACAGAGCATGCTCATATGAAATTACTTAACACTAATAACCACGGACGGAGCATGCTCATATGAAATTACTTGTACTGATAACCACGTATGGAGCATGCTCATATGAAATTACTTGTACTGATAACCATGGACAGAGCATGCTCATATGAAATTACTTGTACTGATAACCACTGATGGAGCATGCTCATATGAAATTACTTGTACTGATAACCACTGACGGAGCATGCTCATATGAAATTACTTACACTAATAACCACTGACGGAGCATGCTCATATAAAATTACTTGTACTGATAACCATTGACAGAGCATGCTCATATGAAATTACTTGTACTGATAACCACGGATAGAGCATGCTCATATGAAATTACTTGTACTGATAACCACGGATGGAGCATGCTCATATGAAATTACTTTTACTGATAACCACTGACGGAGCATGCTCATATGAAATTACTTACACTAATAACCACTGACGGAGCATGCTCATATACAATTACTTGTACTGATAACCATTGACAGAGCATGCTCATATGAAATTACTTAACACTAAAAACCACGGACGGAGCATGCTCATATGAAATTACTTGTACTGATAACCACGGATGGAGCATGCTCATATGAAATTAGTTGTACTGATAACCATGGACGGAGTGTGCTCATATGAAATTACTTGTGCTGATAACCACGGACGGAGTGTGCTCATATGAAATAACTTGTACTGATAACCATGGACGGAGTGTGCTCATATGAAATAACTTGTACTGATAACCATGGACGGAGTGTGCTCATATGAAATAACTTGTACTGATAACCATGGACAGAGCATGCTCATATGAAATTACTTGAACTGATAACCATGGACGGAGCATGCTCATCTGAACTTACTTATACTAATTCGCACCCGAACCGCGCACATAGAAACTACACCTTACAAGTAGCTTCTCTTCTTCTTCTTCTTGTTATTATTATTATTATTATTACTTTTATAATTATTATTATTATTATTATTATTATTACTATAACTATTATTATTATTATTATTATTATTATTATTATTTTAAAACAAATTTTACTTTTGTTATAAACTAGTCTATAAAATTATAGCTTGTCACTAAAAAGTACATTATAAAATAATAATAATAATAATAATAATAATAATAATAACCACTGACAGAGCGTGCTCATATGAAAGTACTTGTACTGATAACCATAGACAGAGCATGCTCATATAAAATTACTTGTACTGATAACCACTGACGGAGCATGCTCAATGAAATTACTTGTACTGATAACCACTGACAGAGCATGCTCATATGAAATTACTTACACTAATAACCACGGACGGAACATGCTCATATGAAATTATTTGTACTGATAACCACAAATGGAGCTTGCTCATATGAAATTACTTGTACTGATAACCACGGATGGAGCATGCTCATATGAAATTAGTTGTACTGATAACCAAGGACGGAGCATGCCCATATGAAATTATTTGTACTGATAACCATGGACGGAGTGTGCTCATATGAAATTACTTGTACTGATAACCACGGACGGGGTGTGCTCATATGAAATAACTTGTACTGATAACCATGGACGGAGTGTGTTCATATGAAATAACTTGTACTGATAACCATGGACAGAGTATCTCATATGAAATTACTTGAACTGATAACCATGGACGGAGCATGCTCATCTGAACTTACTTGTACTAATTCACACCCGAACCGCGCACATAGAAACTACCCCTTACAAGTAGCTTCTCTTCTTCTTCTTCTTGTTATTATTATTACTATTATTATTATTATTATTATTATTATTATTACTATTACTATTACTATTATTATTATTATTATTATTATTATTATTATTACTATTACTATTATTATTATTATTATTTTAAAACAAATTTTACTTTTGTTATAAACTAGTCTATAAAATTATAGCTTGTCACTAAATAGTACATTATATAATAATAATAATAATAATAATAATATATATATATATATATATATATATATATATATATATATATATATATATATATATATATGCATTCAGTGATATTAATAAAGATATAAACATTTTAAATAATTTGTTTAGAAAGCTACAGTGTTCGTCTTTATACTGCTATATCCTTCTCTATCTGACTGAGAAATACAGTCCAGTTATTGCTTTAATGAGTCAACCTTGTAGTACACAGTTATTGTTTTAATAATGAGTCTTGCACACTGATTATGTACATGTATATTGCATTTCAAACTGAATTTGAGATAAACAGTATAATGAGCCTACCTACTTCCGTTGTTTTTCTTTTTATAGTATTTTAATCGGCTTTATTTGGACAGATTGCTTTCAGTTAATAAACTATTTAAGAAAAAAGGAAAATGTCACATTGGATTAGGCCTACTAATAATTGTCTTTATGTATGCTAAGCCAGTGATCAGGAACTACAGATTGTTTGCCGCTATTAAATATCTTATGATTATAAACAAGTAACAATGTGTCTTGTTTTAAAGGTCATTTCTTAATAACAACAATTAGACGATATAGTTTATAATAATGTGTGGCAGTAAAGATGGGGTATGAGTACTTGCAATACTAATTATATTGGTAACATACACAGTGCTTAATGCAATAACCTTGTAATAAAACAAAACGGTGGACTAATATTTTGTTTCAACCAAAACCAACGTTTTCTTTCATCCGCAATCTGAGGAAATGGATCTGAACACTTAATCAAAATACTGTTGATGAGACAGCCCCATTTATTGGTCGGTTAACAGGGATAATTAGACTAATGACCAATCAAGCATTTTGTTCTAATAGTCTCTGCGACATTATCATTTCCCCGGGATACACATTTTATACAAATATAGTATACAGCTGACTGTTCAGGATAGTTACAGAATATCACTAGGAATAACTGAAGTATGTGTATAAAGAGTATTTGACCATTTTCTGTTGAAAAATGTTTTACGTTTTACCCCCAATGCAATGGATACACATTTCAGAACATGTCGCACCTGCTTTCCTTTCCACAAACCTTCTTCTTTATTTACAGTTAAGCTCACAAAGTGTATCAGTGTTTGGGGTGTCTATAGCCCGTCCCACAGGGACCGCCTTTTTCACACTACAAGTTATTTATTTCTGGACCGACTGATTTGTAAATTGCACACAAAAAATAGTAGTTGTGTGTTATTTCCAAAACAGCTTTACTTTTCTTCTTACGTCAAACCAAACTAAAAACACTGTTATAGCATGATGGAACAGCCTATAGTTGATGTTATTGTTGGTATGTCACTGTCAATATACAACACAACTTGTTTTATCAAGTTACAGAGGAAAATGTTATTATGTTTATAGAGTAAAATGTGTGTTTATTGAATTCACAGAAATAAATACAGTGTATTTGGTAAAAATGTGTTTACTTTTTATTGAATTTACAGAGATAAATTTACAGTGTCCTGTCTTCACCGCTCAAAGAGGACTGCCACTCCCAGACAAGTTTACTAAATCAAAACTAGCACAAGTCAGAGTTCATTGGAATACACATTGCAAATGTCTACCATAAAACTGTTTTGAGTCCCTGGACACCATAACCCTGCTGGAACAACATGCCAGAATGATATCTGCATACACAGAGCATGTCCTAAGTTATCTGTTGTGATATGTGGACACCGAAAGCTTGAGCAGAAGATATATTCCTCGACATAAAAGGAACGCTGACTATTGGAAAGGTGAAGTCATCCGTTTGTCATACAGCTTAGTTTGGAGGCTAGTGTAAACAAAGGCCGTGCTATGTACTATTCTTTTCTGTGGGATGGTGCATAAAAAAGATCCCTTGCTGCTAATCAAAAAGAGTAGCCCTTGAAGTGACGATAGTGGGTTTCTTCTCTCAATATATGTGTGGTCCTTAACTATATGTTCGACGCCATATAACCGTAAATAAAATGTGTTGAGTGCGTCGTTAAAAACCCCATTTCCTTCCTTCCTTTAAAAAAAACATCGACCTATCCTGCCTAATTGTTTCTACAGTACATCTATAGCCGGATTGTTGAGAATTGTTGCCGAATATTAGTAGGTTCCCCAGTGGGCTTTCCTCACAAACGAGGAAAATGTATTTAGCATTATCTAATGAAAACGTGTTTTATTTTGGTGCTTTTTTACCAAGAGGATTGGGAGAAACGAAATTTAATCCCCTTAGAGCGTTACGTAATATTTGATTGTCCCCTTCTATAGATGTCTCTAGACAAGATCACCCGAGTTGTTTATACACCACACAGAATAACGTGTCACGTATAATGCATTGTTTTCACATTCATTGGACTGTGTTTAATGAATGTTACATACAATTCGATACTGATGGATAACAATTGTAAACCTATACGCATTTGATACAATATGGACATGTTTACAACATGCATTTAAACCAGCTAATTTCCCCAAAGACTCACCTCTAAAACAATAAGGTATTTAAAAAACCTATTTGTACGTTTCCATTAAAACAATTTGTAATATAAAACCAGTAGTAGTATTAACAGAACATTGGTCATTTGTTTCTGGTCACGAATATATAGACAGTGTTACGTATTTAAACTGTATCGAAGCGTTAGAGCAGTGGGAAAACATTTAAATGTTTTAACCCACATGAACTTACTTTTTTTTAATTGCAGTTTGACAATAAACTCTCATTACAGATTCTTTTTATAACTCTATTAAGCAAAACACATCATTTAGTCTGTGCATGCAGTTTTATGTGTGGTGTCAAATCTAGACTCCATTATGCTTAAGCGACGATAAACAAATCTGTCTTTACTGTTTTGTTTTATCATATCAAACATTTATTTACTGACAGTGCTCACACTGAGGTGGAGGATATTTCTTTAAGATAAATGAATGGGTCAAGTAAGTATGACCGATGCGGGCACGACACAAGACAATCTCATCCTTCCTGTTTACAAACATGATGACGATGATATAAATTACAAATGTGAAGCATTGTCACCGTCAGAACAGAGCATCCCACGACATTTGATAAGAAAGGCTACTGAAAATGGAATAGTATAGTTGGAAGAATTTTAAAGTTTTATTTAAGAATGCCATTGACAAACTTCCGGAAAATGGCTTCGCTTCATAAAATGGAAAAAAATAAGTATTTTCCACAAAGTAAAGCAGAGGCGTATTTGTTTAAGATGACATTTTACTATCACATGCAGCGCGACTATACTGAGCAGAGTGGTAGGTCTACCACTGACACATGCACAGTGACGTCACAAAATACCGTCCGTCAATATAACCATAGTCTCCTTTTAAAACATCTTTTTTATATATAATTTTTGTTTGTGTCACATAGGGGAAAAAAGAAAAACAGTTTTGGCAAACAGAGAAATAGAGAAATAAAATGTCCATTATGTTATGTGAAATTAAATAAAATTCTATTAAACATTGTATGTGACTGTGATGTACGTAAAATGGACGGCAATCACGGCACAGTCATGTTGGCTTTATATTCAATAAAATATCATGTTTTTAAATATTAGTGCAATTTGTTTAACTAATTCATCACGTTTGACACGCAGGTCATTTTATGACACCAGTATCAGTACATACAGATATGTGGGAATAATGACCCCGCCCCCATCCTCCATTCCAGATACCAGTCCCACCCACACCTACGATGGATTTTTTTAATGGAAAATAATATTATTTGTACTGTTTGTGTTTTTAAGAACATCGATGATCACTCCAATGAAACTGTTTCTAAAACAAAAGTGCTCAAACAATTTATGTTATAATTTTAATGAATTGTTCTCTATGTATGGGGTATTTCAAGGTCTGATTGTAGAAAGTGTTCATTAGTAATAGTATATTTTTAATATCTCATATTGATTTACTCACCCAGCATTACTATCTGTGCACAAATGAAACACGTGTAATAAACTGTGTTCAGCTGTACAGTAAATAATCAGAACATGTTTTAAAAGGTCACCTTTTAGTTCCATTGTATTTAAACTCCGATTTAATATCGATGATACGTACTTGTGTGTCTGCTGGATTTTATTTTAAGCAACATAACTCATTTTCTCTTTGTTACATTATAGAAAAAGTTAAATTTCATATGATATAAAGCATGACTGAACTGACTAGGCACGGAAAAAAAGAAATGCCACGGTGATTCATATACCTATTCAAGATATAGCCCGTGGGGAGAGAGAGAGAGAGAGAGAGAGAGAGAGAGAGAGAGAGAGAGAGAGAGAGAGAGAGAGAGAGAGTGTGTGTGTGTGTGTGTGTGTGTGTGTGTGTGTGTGTGTGAAAATAAGCTACTGGGGTGGGGGGGGGGAGTGTCAACGACATCTATATAAAGCTATGGCCACACTAACAACACCACCTATATAGTGTCATGGCCATACTAAGAACACCACCTATATAGTGTCATGGACACACTGAGAACAACACATATATAAAGCCATGGCCACACTAAGAACAACACCTATATAAAGCCATGGCAACACTAAGAACAACACCTATATAGTGTCATGGCCATACTAAGAACAACACTTATATAGTGTCATGGCCATACTAAGAACACCACCTATATAGTGTCATGGCCATACTAAGAACAACACCTATATAGTGTCATGGCCATACTAAGAACACCACCTATATAGTGTCATGGCCATACTAAGAACAACACCTATATTGTACCATGGCTACACTGAGAACAACACATATATAAAGCCATGGCCACACTAAGAACAACACCTATATAAAGCCATGGCCATACTAAGAACAACACCTCTATAGTACCATTGCCATACTAAGAACAACACCTATATAGTACCATTGCCACACTGAGAACAACACCTATATAGTACCATTGCCACACTGAGAACAACACCTATATAACACCATTGCCACACTGAGAACAACACCTATATAATACCATTGCCACACTGAGAACAACACCTATATAGAGCCATGGTCATACTAAGAACAACACCTATATAGTACCATTGCCACACTGAGAACAACACCTATATAGAGCCATGGTCATACTAAGAACAACACCTATATAGTACCATTGCCACACTGAGAACAACACCTATATAGAGCCATGGTCATACTGAGAACAACATCTATATAGAGCCATGGTCATACTAAGAACAACACCTATATAGTACCATTGCCACACTGAGAACAACACCTATATAGAGCCATGGTCATACTAAGAACAACACCTATATAGTACCATTGCCACACTGAGAACAACACCTATATAGAGCCATGGTCATACTAAGAACAACACCTATATAGAGCCATGGTCATACTAAGAACAACACTTATATAGTACCATTGCCACACTAAGAACAACACCTATATAGAGCCATGGTCATACTAAGAACAACACCTATATAGTACCATTGCCACACTGAGAACAACACCTATATAGAGCCATGGTCATACTAAGAACAACACCTATATAGAACCATGGCCACACTAAGAACAACACCTATATAGAGCCATGGTCATACTAAGAACAACACCTATATAGTACCATTGCCACACTAAGAACAACACCTATATAGAGCCATGGTCATACTAAGAACAACACCTATATAGAACCATGGCCACACTAAGAACAACACCTATATAGAGCCATGGTCATACTAAGAACAACACCTATATAGAACCATGGCCACACTGAGAACAACACCTATATAGTACCATTGCCACACTGAGAACAAGACCTATATAGTACCATTGCCACACTGAGAACAACACCTATATAGTACCATTGCCACACTGAGAACAACACCTATATAGAGCCATGGTCATACTAAGAACAACACCTATATAAAGCCATGGCCACACTAAGAACAACACCCATATAAAGCCATGGCCACACTACGAACAACACCTATATAGTGCCATGGTCACACTAACAACAACACCTGTATAGAATTTAAAACAATATGTATGAAACATAGATCAATGCTTTTACTGAACTCATGTCAAAACATTTATAAGAGACACTGATGACAACGTGCTGTGTTCGCCATTCTCACAGCGAAACGCTCTACAAAACTGTTGCCATCCCTGCACCATGGCGCGGAACAGCACCTGCAGGGGTAGTCAAGAGGAGAACTGCTATTCAGCAGAACTCGTTGACTCAAAAATATCATACATAGATACTATATGGTATGTGAAGCAACGATTGCTGACCATGGTTAGATGAACTGCTTTGTACTTTTGAAGTCACCACTTACCAATAAACTCGTGGGAAAAGTAAATTCCTGTCTACAACGCAAATATAAAACATAGCTATTTCCGTCTCTTCGACTGGTTGTTCTGCGTCATTGTCAGAAACCGGTCAGGTGTGACAGCTCGTTACCGGCATTAATTTCCGTGTCAGTTTTGGACACTATGTGTATATGTACCGATATAGTTATTTCGCTTTGTCTCTATCCCCCCCTCCCTCCCTATCTCTCCCCCCACCTCTCTCTCCCTCCCCCCCACCTCTCTCTCCCTCCCCCTCTCTCTCTCTCTCTCTCTCTCTCTCTCTCTCTCTCTCTCTCTCTCTCTCTCTCTCTCTCTCTCTCTCTCTCTCTCTCTCTCTCTCTCGATATCCCTCCTATTGTGTCCCTATCTTTCTGTCTCGTTTAGTGTCACTAACCACTCACCCCTCTACTATGGACAGGCATACCCTAAATGATGTCCATAAACAAAGCCATATAACTGAAAAATATCCTCTGTTTTCCTCACAATGACGAATATATTTTAAGATGTTTGCGGAAAAGTCGACTCAACACGTCAAAAGTCTGTATAATGAAAATGGTTTTAAATATAACAATAATCTATTAAATCTGTGTGGGTTAGTTAAAACAGACTATGGCGTAGTTTGTCAATCTTCGTATATTATATTTAATTATTTCAACTATAGTTTTCTTATCTTGCAAGGCTACACCAGTCCATAAAACAACATGGCGGTAAATAGTGTTGGCTATAGACGTATTAGGCTGGGATGGATGGAGGAGGGAGGTCGGGGTTACCAACACTCACAGCTAGATAATTGCTCATTTGTTCAGGGCAACAGCTTACTTTTCAAGGCAAAATCCTTGTGTTTCAAGACAACTCCATTTGATACAGTATGTTCTTTGTTCTTCAAAAAATCCTTGATGTGGTTTAAGTGCTTGCTACTATGTATGCGATTAATAACTCCCAACTTTTGTAATTTATACTGTATCATTTTAGAGTTAAATCTGGGCACTCTATACTTCTGGGCAAATTCCTTCCACACCATTTCCCAGTAAAGTGTCATCTCATATGTGTCATATGTGTCTGACGCCATATAACCGTAAATAAAATGTGTTGAGTGCGTCGTTAAATAAAACATTTATTTCTTTCTCATATGCGTTCCTAAATATATTTGTAAGTGGCGCTAAATTCTGACTAACATTTGTTTTAAACATTAACCAGTTAAACTGATGAATCAGTTCTACAGATTCAACATTCACTGAAGCTGAACATCACAGAGATTAACTAGCATAGTTACGCTTTCCATCAGAAACACTCCGCAAAACACTTCAATATCCTTAAGACCCATCCAATTGTGTTATTATTATTAATTTAAATTTGTTAAATCTCAGCATACCGATATAGTTCGCTACATTGATACCAAGTGTTTTGCAATTGGTTTAAACAATATTTATTTGACAAAAAACATATTGGGATTGGTCAACAGGCTTAGCCTATATTAAGAATTTTTTTACATGCGGATACATGTTTAAACACCACAGACCTACATAGTAGACTTGAACAAAGAGGAAGGAAAGGAGAAAGGGTAGAGTAAAGGGTGTGGGTATAAAGAGTGGAAAGGAGAAAGGGTAGAGTAAAGGGTGTGGGTATAAAGAGTGGAAAGGAGAAAGGGTAGAGTAAAGGGTGTGGGTATAAAGAGTGGAAAGGAGAAAGGGTAGAGTAAAGGGTGTGGGTATAAAGAGTGGAAAGGAGAAAGGGTAGAGTAAAGGGTGTGGGTATAAAGAGTGGAAAGGAGAAAGGGTAGAGTAAAGGGTGTGGGTATAAAGAGTGGAAAGGAGAAAGGGTAGAGTAAAGGGTGTGGGTATAAAGAGTGGAAAGGAGAAAGGGTAGAGTAAAGGGTGTGGGTATAAAGAGTGGAAAGGAGAAAGGGTGTAAAGGGTGTGGGTATAAAGAGTGGAAAGGAGAAAGGGTAGAGTAAAGGGTGTGGGTATAAAGAGTGGAAAGGAGAAAGGGTAGAGTAAAGGGTGTGGGTATAAAGAGTGGAAAGGAGAAAGGGTAGAGTAAAGGGTGTGGGTATAAAGAGTGGAAAGGAAAAGGTAGAGTAAAGGGTGTGGGTATAAAGAGTGGAAAGGAGAAAGGGTAGAGTAAAGGGTGTGGGTATAAAGAGTGGAAAGGAGAAAGGGTAGGGGGTGTGGGTAGAGTGGAAAGGGTGTAAGGGGTGGGTATAAAGAGTGGAAAGGAGAAAGGGTAGAGTAAAGGGTGTGGGTATAAAGAGTGGAAAGGAGAAAGGGTAGAGTAAAGGGTGTGGGTATAAAGAGTGGAAAGGAGAAAGGGTAGAGTAAAGGGTGTGGGTATAAAGAGTAGAAAGCTGCAGAACGTTTACATTGAATTGGGGGATTTAGTATAACGTTTGTGTGTTAACTTTTGCAAAAACGTTTAGAAGCAGTTATGTATTTTAAAGTAGTTTTAATAATTTCTTCATTTTCTTGTTCACTAAATTCAGGATTTCCTAATAAGATCATTTTATAATTTAGAGGTAAATAGTTTGACATGGAATTGTTTCTTTGTTCATTGTACAGGGGACAGTAGATAATGAAATTATCTGTATCTTCTATTATATAGGATGCCCACAAGAACAAGACGGATCATCTGAGATATATCGAAATAATTTATGACTATTAAAATCACTGATGTCTAGACGAAGTTTACAGTGGAGTATCTGCTCGAGTCTAGAACCCAGATACAAATATCTAGGAACAGCTTTATCCGATTTCTTTAATTGATTTTTAAAAGATGTCAGTGATTCACCTTTCCGGACATTTAATGCATTCCACAGCCGTATTCCAGAAGAAATAAAAATACTCACAGTATACTTTTGTACGACTAGCTACTGTATTTAGTTTTTTTTTATTCCTTAAACCATATGTTCTAATATTAGAACTTGATAGAAAAAGTGCTAAATAAGTGTGTGTACCATCACTGACAATTTTATACATCTTGCACAGCTTATGGCGTTTTTGTCTGTCTATTAGTGTAATAAAGCCAGTTTCGTCATACAATTCTTGATGAGAGTTACCCCTAACTGCACCGCACATTGTCCGAAGAGCATCTAACTGAGCAGATTTGAGTTGTTGGGATAGTTCCAATGTCCAATTATTCCATACTACATCAACATAATCAAAAACTGGAAGAATAAAATATCTGTATATTGTTTCTAAGGCGGATCTTGATAACCGATATTGAAAAGAACGTAAACAATTTATCATTGTACTTGATTTTTCAAGAATAGTATTTATATGATTTTTTCATCGACCCGTTTCTTGTGTTTATGACTTTTTACTTCAGGTTCTTATTAATTGTTAAAATTTAAATTGAGATGAACATGTTAATTGTTACAAGTAAAAAAAAAAAAAATCAGGGCTAAATTTCACTAACCATTGATCTGCCCACTTACTAATCTTAGTTAAATTGTAATTTAACACTGTGTCATAAAGATGAGGATTTTCGACTTCAATATAGAGTGATGTGTCAGCAAATAGTTGTATATTGGACTTAATATCCTTAACAATATCCTGCCAGTACTACCATCAATTACTACCTATTGCATACGTTCAAATAACTAGAAAACCAAGATAAAGGTTTATCTCTGATGCCATTTGTATCTAATTTATATAATACACCTTTATGCCATACTCTATCAAATGCTTCACTAATATCACAAAAGACCACTTGAATCTTTTTCACTTCATCCAGAGACTTGGTAATACAATTATAAAAATCCAACAGTTGGTTGACTGTAGAATCACATGGAATGAAGCCCGATTAATATTTAGTTAATATACCATTACCTTTAACAAAATTAAACACATATTTAAATACACATTTCTCAAAAAGCTTGGAGACGTTACTAATTAAAGATATAGGTCTATAGTGTGTATATTCCTGGGTATTTCCTTTTTTTATAGATTGGTATAACATTAGCTTCTTTCCAACAAGTAGCAAAATCAGAATTTTCTAGTGCTAGATTAATACGTCGTGTCAGAGGAGAAGTTAATTCATGTGATAGTAACTTCAATAATTTGTTACTAATATGATCTGGTCCAGTTGATTTGTTTTTATCAATAGACGTTAAAACATCATTTATATCATGTTCTGTAAGAATTATACTACTAATTGATTTGGCATACTTGGTTGACTCTGAAAAAACAGGTTGTACAATTATTGTATTATTATTAATTTTAATTTTTTAAATTTCATTATACCGAGTTTTTACACACCAGTGTAAGATATCGCTCATGACATAACAATCGCTCAATATCTAACTAGTGTAATATTGGCATGACGTGAGCGTGACGTAGATCACTTGCTGACCCAATTCGCAAAATAATAACGTGTAGTAGGTCCCGACATCCGCTTACTTCTGCTTTGCGGCTTGTTTGCAGTTGGTTTGTAATAAATAAAATATTAAACTAGCTTGCCTGTCATACCATTTTTATGAAACTTATTTATTTAATTGTAAAAATGATAATATTGAAAATATTAGAAGAAAATATATAAAGCAATATTATAGAATTAATCCTAGCGTTTTTAAAATGAAAGGTATGCTGTCATTATGTAATGCACCACTATTAAAAAACCTAGCTATATTTATTAAAAGATTATCTTGTCTTGTGAACTGACGTTTCTCCGTATATTTTAGCTATTTTGTTTGCATATCTTGTGTTCTGTTAATTATAGATACTTCTATGTTGAAGCCTGTCCTTGTCATGTATGTTAATTATGTATTTGAAAATGTCCTCTTGTTACACATTGTAATGTGTCTAAGTGTTGTTTAATAAATCTTGAAATCTTGAAATCTTAAAGTGTTGGTATAGTATTCTATATATATCCCGCTACATCGATATCATGACGTGTTTTACAAATACTTTTATTGTTATGAATTTTAATAATGTTAAATCTGATTGTACCGATATATCTCGATACACCACGGTTCTCGGGTTTGTTCCTTTGTTAACTGACAGGACGTACACCTGGGTGTTCACAGTGTAGTCATGTCAGGCTTTTGTTTAATACAGAGTTCTTTTATTGTCTAACATTTTGCATCCCGGTTTACATACATACGTAGGGTTTAACCTTTACATACGTAACTTAGTATATACAGTATATTTGTCAATGCCATTAACCCACTCACCTGAATGGATAACCCAGATAGTTGAGGTGTGAGACCAGAACAGCATGCTTGAATCTTACTTGGATATAATCCCAAAAATCAAATTACAAATAAAACAAAGAACATAATCTGAACGAGGAAAACGTTATCGTAATAAAAAATAAAAAAACTCTGAACAAGACAGAGTGAAAGGGTTGTTTTGACATTGTTGTGGCTGCTGCCATACATCGCTGTCGTGTTGTCTGTCTATACGAGGACTGATACTAGTCAGAACGACACAACATTGGAACTCAGTCGGAATGATATTTCTTTACCCCCTCTTAGAACAAATTTACTTCAATATTCATTTATCCATTCGACAATAAAACTTTGGAACAACCTACGAGCTGAAATTCTAAATTGTCAAAATATATCTTCATTAAAAAAAGCAATACAACACGATGTTTCATGTCTTGCACCATACTATTCATTTGACGATAGACGAGAAAATGTATTGCATACTAAGCTAAGACACAGGTGTAGTGATTTAAAAGCAGACTTATATCGAGTTGGTCTTAGCACCGATTCCTCGTGTAGTTGTGGATATAATTTCGAAAACAATTATAATTTTTTTCTGTTAATGCATTTTATATGCAAGGCAATTCATTGCGGTGATATCAGCCAATAGATTTACAATTAGTTTTAAATGATAAAAGTGCTCTAAGTGAAGAAGACATTAAAGACATAGTTTTTCATGTACATAGGTATATAAATGAAATAAAACATTTCTCTTAATTAGTAAATAATGTATGGATTTTAAAAATTATTTCTATTTATTTATTTTATTATTATTATTATTGTTGTTGTTGTTGTTGTTGTTGTTGCCATTACGTAATCATTGCGATGCCTTGTTTGTGTTTTATGTTTTGTGTTTTCTTTTAGCAAACCTGCTGTCTAATTATCGAACACATAAAAAACTTTATCGCGTCTTTTGTTTGTTTCCTTTATTCTTTCTTTCTTTCTCTTTTTCAATAATATTTATTTCTGTTTATATTTAAATTGCAAGGATAAATTACTGTCGTAAGATATATGTATTATGGATAAGGCCTAGTAAGTTGTATAACTTGTGCCTAATCCATTTGTTCTTTAAAAACAATGTTTCAATCAATCACTGGCACTCACCTGAGGACGGGTTCTTCCTATATTCAGACGCAAATATTAGACGGCGATGTTGTTGGACAGCCCAACACTTCGCTTGCCAATGCGAATAAAGGAAGACTGGCCTCGCCCAATCCTCAAGAAGTTACTGCTGGGTTTCTTCATCATTTCCGCATACAGTGGCTCTCGACCGATGCGCACGAAAGCCGAGGACGGGATCTTTCCGATGCGGATGAAAGCGTTTCTTCTCTTTTGCAAGTCATCAAAGTCACTGTCTGATTTGCCTATCCTCAAGAACTTGCTGGCCGATCTCTTGTCATCCTCGTCACTCTTGCCGATGCGAAGGAACCTACTGACGCCTTTGCCTATTCTCATGAATCGATTTGGCGATTTGCCTATCCTCAAGAAATGATTCGGTGATTTGCCTATCCTCAGGAAGTGGTTGGTCGCTCGCTTCTCGTCGGCGTCATCCTCGATGAGGTCAGAATCTAACCCTTCGTTATCGTCGTCGGTGGACTTGCCTATTCTTACGAAATGACTCAAAGCTTTGCCGATCCTCACAAACTTACTAAGTCGTTTGTCGACGCCGCCCGAGAGGTCGTCTGAAAAGTTGTCATCGTCCGCCAGGTTCTTCTCTACCCCCAGGAGAGCGTCTTTGTCACAGAGACCTCCAGGACAGCTTTCTAGTGACTCAAGTGGGGATCCGCAACTTAGGTGATCCAACAGACTAACGCTTAGAAGTGTGAACAGTGCAAGCGAGAACATACGTGGAACCATTCTTTGCATGTTGGTGTCTGCTGCAATATAAAAAATAATATTTTAGATACAATAATGAATACAGTAATGATTAAAGAGATGTTGCATGGACATGTATTGGGTTAATGGTATTTAACTTCCATCAACATAGTTAATTTTTCATGTATGAAATTTTGAGAACTGATTTGTTTTAAAGACTGATATTTATTGTCATTTTGACATATTTATATGGTGCAAAGTTATATTTTAGACAAATTTGTAGTTTATGCAATATATTATTTAAATTGGAAGAAAGCCTTTACCAAAGTCAAAATTTGTATTTTGCGTCACTATTGTACCTTCTATTCTTATTTATACACAACAATAAGTTTCTTAAACAAATCTTTAGGTCTCTAGATCAAATCTTTAAAAAATAATCAGTCCCATGAAGTACATTTTAAGTTTATACTAGATTCAGAACCAGTTATTTTTCAGACTTGATTATCTACTTTGGAGTAATATGTCATTTTATTGTTAAAGCTGTATTATCCAATGTTATTAGCTAAATAATATGCTGGATTATAGTTTGTAGGAATACATCCAATGTATATATTGTATTGATCTGGATTAGAAAATAATGTAAGAAAATAGATGTTCGGGTAATTATATCATTAAAAAAAAGTGTTTTACTAATGAATCAAAAATAAATACATGTATGTGAAAGCTGGATGGTAATTCCAGATATCACAAATATTTAAAACCTCCAACTACAGTAGGCTATAAATAAAATATAGTCAGGAATATAGGTAGCTGGTAATGGTCTTGGTGTTTCATTATAAAAACCAGCATGGCTGATGGATTTCACATTCCCACACCTGGTGACTTGAAGACCCCCACACTTAGCATACAGAACCCCCCACCCCCACCCCATCCCCAACAGTGATGTGCAGGACATTAAGCCATTACTTCATATAGGTACAGTCATGTTGATTTTCCTTCCTCGGACATTATGTTTTAATAGTGATATGAATGTGGTAGTATTTATATCCGTGGTGTATATGTCGATTGATATGCTGCATTTAGGAGTTTTAGCCACATGTTACTATTGTCGTTTATGGGATTTGATTTGGTGGTATACACACGAATACTGAAATATATTACTCTGTCTTGTCCGGTACTGTCTATAATGTGATCTAAAAGATGTTAAGAAGTATAATTTAAACTGCGCTTATAAAATTTAATGATCTAAGAGATTTACTTGGAATTTTGTCTTGAACGATAACAAATAATCAAAAAAATATATTTGGGAAATTTAATTTAAGATTCAGCCTCCGTGCTCATAAAACATTAAGTCTAGTCTCAGTACCCTGATATTATAGTCTCGCCTATACAAAATAGCATATAGTGAAACGTCTGGAGACTTTGCTAAAGTATTGAATCTGGCCTGTACTTAGAAACCGTTTAGATTTCAATCAAAATACATACGACCACTCCTCACCATTACAGTCAATAAGAAAAATATAAATACGATCACCCCTCACCATTACAGTCAATCAGAAACATATAAATACGATCACCCCTCACCATTACAGTAAATAAGAAACATATAAATACGATCACCCCTCACCATTACAGTAAATAAGAAACATATAAATACGATCACCCCTTACCATTACAGTAAATAAGAAACATATAAATACGATCACCCCTCAACATTACAGTAAATAAGAACCAACGGGTTTTAAGCTGCTTATTTGAGACATAACGGGAAGCGTCTTTGACTATCCAAGTTCCGTACAAAAATCCTCATGCTATTTTCAGTAGGACCCGCACGTTTCAAGCACACTAGTAGCTGGTACACTGATGCTAGTTCAAATTAAATTACCGGAATTTACTGGCCAGACGAACCATCCTTTTATGACAAAACACCCTGTCACACACATCACCACTGGAAGGACTGGTGGCGTTAATCGTGTTATCAAACCTTGACTGCACTTTGAACACTGATGCCCTGAGTCAGACCCCTCATCATAACGAGGCCGGACTCGTGATGGGCGTGTTCGAAACCTAGATATATGAGCACGTTAAATCATCATCATCATCATCATCATCATCAACATCATTATCGAACATTGACCTGCGCAGATACTATTTGGTGTTCCGTTACCTGTAAGCATGGACGCAGGTCTTCGTAAAACTAAAACACCTACTTAGTTAGACCATAAGCGTACGATACAGAGGGCATGGATTTGGTCAACTGCTGGAGCAAATCCTCAAATTCAGACAAAAAATAAGATAGAGACATTCGGGCAAAATAAGCTTGTCTGAAACCTTTTAACCATGCATTTCCCTCACTCTACCCACAACAATAGTTGTAATCCATGTAAAATTGTGTGGTGATTCGTTTGCAACATTATATTGCTGTTTGGTTTCTAATGCTAATATGAATAAATGATGTTATCCAGATTCGAGCATTTTCATTTAATTCTGGCAAAAACCAGTCTCCCCCGCCGTACGCTTATGAGTTCCAATGATTCGGTATTGAGTATCATGACCGTACAAGGTAAATGTCGTTCTATCTCATACTACCCCTGAGACTGGTATGTTGGAACCATACCTGGGATATCAATATAATTATATGTAGGTACTCATTTGACAATGAACTACAAGAAAGACACATTTTCAGATATTAATGCATGATTCTAGAAACCTCACTGGAGAGAAAACATCGCTTAAAGGGACATACCCTAGTTTCAAGCCGTGAAAATTAACACAAGGTTTAGTTAATCTACAAACCTGTAACAGATTTGGATAAAGTTACAATTGAGTGAAACATGAGTCTGTTACTTTGACATGGTGAAATACCCTCTAATAATAGACTGAAAATAGACTCCATAACTTTTACTTTTCAGACGCACGTGCGTTTTTAAAAATATGAGACATGCATTTTGTGATAGTAAAAACACCAGGATAACCAAAAACACTGCGAATGTACGGAAACTGATAATCTAAATAATAAAATCTAAGTAAAGTATGATTTAAGTTACCAAAAACGGTAATTATAGTCAAAAATATGTGTTGGTATTATATGTGTCCCTTTAAAATGTTTTCAATTTCTAGCTGACAACTAACTGAAAGGAATTTAAAACAAGTCGTAAAGTCCGCGGAATGCCACCCATACTGAATGAACTTGCGACATTTCCAAACAATAAGATTGACGGAAAAGCGCGGTATGAGTAAGTCAGACTAGCACATTAATTATATATCAGTTAGCGAAGAGGCGTTCGCAATACTGAGGCTTTGTTTTTTAATGGAACAGTCTTTCAAATTGCTAACAATTGCTGTCACCGTGTTCACTCAAAAATGTATACTGGCATTTTTTAAAATTCATTACATATATTTAGTTTCAACCATCAATCCTTATAACTATTCACGTGAATGTTTTGCTTATGAAATATGAACATTGAGATGTTTTGGCCCTAAATATCATACTACAAGGTATATTTTAATGATGAGGGTTGACTGGCGTAGCTGGTATTCTTTGTTGGTACTGTGTCTTTTAAAGTAATAGTATGCTTCATATTGTATGAATATTAAAATATTAAAACCAGGTGGGTTTTTTTTTACCAAGAACAGTACTTTATTCAAAAGCTATTGTAATGCAGTGAGGATATATGAACTATTTGTGTTGCTTTAAATCATTTTGAAATATAATTTGACTCACACTGTTTTGAGTTATCAATAGGAAGTAAATGATAACAAAATAACACGCAGACATACCTACTAATCTGTTTATTGACTCAATACATCCATCTCTTCTAAATACCATGCCTTTTTGTTTTGTCAGTATTTACTTTCATGTCATAAAGATTCCAAAACTGTTCTAACATATAACGATCATCAGAAGCATGTGTTTATAGAACTTTAACTGTGTCTGAATATTCATCATACCATACGCAAACAACATTTGCATCAGGTTTGGCACCTGTTCATCTGTATGGATTCCTTTATAGTCTTCGATCCTCGTCGGTGGGCCCATTGGGCTGTTTCTCGTCCCAGCCAGTGCACCGCGACTGGTATATCAAAGGCTGTGGTATGTGCTATCCTGTCTGTAGGATGATGCATATAAAAGACCGCCTTTATACTAATGGGAAAATGTAGAGTTTCCTCTTTAAGACTACAAGTCAAAATTACCAAATGTTTGACATCAGAAAGCCGATGTGCTCTAGTGATGTCGTTAAACAAAGCAAACTTTCACTTTCGTTTAGAGTCTGAACTTTCTAATAAATCAGTAAATCCATTAAAATATCAGAAACAATTATATGTGTCCCTTTAAAATGTTTTCAATTTCTAGCTGACAACTAACTGAAAGGAATTTAAAACAAGTCGTAAAGTCCGCGGAATGCCACCCATACTGAATGAACTTGCGACATTTCCAAACAATAAGATTGACGGAAAAGCGCGGTATGAGTAAGTCAGACTAGCACATTAATTATATATCAGTTAGCGAAGAGGCGTTCGCAATACTGAGGCTTTGTTTTTTAATGGAACAGTCTTTCAAATTGCTAACAATTGCTGTCACCGTGTTCACTCAAAAATGTATACTGGCATTTTTAAAAATTAATTACATATATTTAGTTTCAACCATCAATCCTTATAACTATTCACGTGAATGTTTTGCTTATGAAATATGAACATTGAGATGTTTTGGCCCTAAATATCATACTACAAGGTATATTTTAATGATGAGGGTTGACTGGCGTAGCTGGTATTCTTTGTTGGTACTGTGTCTTTTAAAGTAATAGTATGCTTCATATTGTATGAATATTAAAATATTAAAACCAGGTGGGTTTTTTTTTACCAAGAACAGTACTTTATTCAAAAGCTATTGTAATGCAGTGAGGATATATGAACTATTTGTGTTGCTTTAAATCATTTTGAAATATAATTTGACTCACACTGTTTTGAGTTATCAATAGGAAGTAAATGATAACAAAATAACACGCAGACATACCTACTAATCTGTTTATTGACTCAATACATCCATCTCTTCTAAATACCATGCCTTTTTGTTTTGTCAGTATTTACTTTCATGTCATAAAGATTCCAAAACTGTTCTAACATATAACGATCATCAGAAGCATGTGTTTATAGAACTTTAACTGTGTCTGAATATTCATCATACCATACGCAAACAACATTTGCATCAGGTTTGGCACCTGTTCATCTGTATGGATTCCTTTATAGTCTTCGATCCTCGTCGGTGGGCCCATTGGGCTGTTTCTCGTCCCAGCCAGTGCACCGCGACTGGTATATCAAAGGCTGTGGTATGTGCTATCCTGTCTGTAGGATGATGCATATAAAAGACCGCCTTTATACTAATGGGAAAATGTAGAGTTTCCTCTTTAAGACTACAAGTCAAAATTACCAAATGTTTGACATCAGAAAGCCGATGTGCTCTAGTGATGTCGTTAAACAAAGCAAACTTTCACTTTCGTTTAGAGTCTGAACTTTCTAATAAATCAGTAAATCCATTAAAATATCAGAAACAAAATTGGCTATTTGCAGCAATGAGGAAATGTGAATTCTGTTATGTTTTAAATCATGTTAAAACGCATAATTTGACACTTATCGTTTGAAATTATGTCATCTATAGGACCCCCCCCCCCCCCACACACACACACACACCCAACCCCGTCCAGCAGAAATACCTACTAATCTGTTCTTAAAGAAAACCATGTTTCGCAGAACATGTATTTTGGCACTGAATGCAATTGTTGAATTGTTACGGAAGTTGCCATAATTAGAATCAGCATCCAATCACTAAGATTTGACTTCATCAATAATTTATGTCGCGTCAAGACTCACACACATTGTACCCACCCCTCTCATCTGACGCCCTCTGTCTTATTATCTTAATTAGTTAACGTAAAATAAAACGTTGCAAGTTCTCCCACTATTTTAGTATGTTTCAACATTAATGCTTGATTCTATAAACCTCCCTGGAGACAAAACGATGATGAAAGTGTGGGGGAAATTCTAACATTGCACCAATACTTAGCAGAGAAGAAATGAAAACAATTCATTGAGTTAGAAGAATGCCACATACACTCAGTACACTGCTCCGTGGGATTCAATGACATTTTGTTAAGTACAATGCACATAAAAAACGCCGATACATGGAAGTGATAGATGAATTATATATTAGAAGTAAAGAACCAATCAACATGACTAGGCCTTTTCATCAGCACAAACACTATACTTTGGAACTGACAAAACAATCATTCCACGCAAAGTGTAACATTTGCTATAAATGAATCGCATTCAAATACTAATAACATTCTCAGACATTGAAGTAAAATATAACTTGTTCGATGTTAACCGGACTCCCCCGAGTCTGTTGTCATTGTCAGGGTGTTTCCCACTAACAGAGGCGTCTATTATTATAATATGTATTAAATACATTTCGTTCTACAGAAAATATCAGTGGCTATTTCTTAAATGTTTTTTTTATCTGTTTTTCTAATAGTGTTTGTACTAGGTACATTTCATTTTATTTCTTAATATATATATATATATATATATATATATATATATACATACATATATTATTGCATGAGCGGCCATACGGAATTTATGAAACGAGTTTGGGAATTTTGTTTGATACATTTCGTATGGTATTCCCGCGAATGTTATAATTTATTTATTACCCACAAAGTATGCTGTATAAGAAACGTTAAATATGATTGTAATTCCGTCACAATCAAGGTTAAAAAAATTCAGCGATGTCCATTACAGTGGCGCGAAATGATGTCAATATCATAGCCGCAATCGTCGCAAGCTTGCAGCTACTATAGTAACTATATAAGTAGCTTGCGTCACAAGTGTGCTATAACAGTTTTCAATGTATTATTACAGTCCAGGCATCGAATATTCGAATACCATTTTGAGACCAAATACCGAACAGACGACCAGAAACATTTTAAATATACAGATAATGATATTCTAAAAAAGAAACTATATTTAGTGTGTAATTTTATTAGTTAAAATATTTTATTGGAAAAAGAGAATAATACATGAGTGGCCGTTAGATACCATTTATCTTACAAGGGGTTGTTTTAAAATGTATCTAACGAGCGAAAGCGAATTTGATACGTTTTTAAACAACGAGTTGTGAGATAAATGGTATCTAACGGATACGAATGTATTATTCTATTTCTTACATATCCTCAAAAACCATGTTTTAAGCAAATTTTAACATCTTTATCGACTAAAATACATTTACAATCCTTTACACTTGTAGCTGACTTGCGCATCACAGAAACATGATTGCCAGGTTAACTATACGTGACAGTGTAATCGATTTCCACCGTGCTATTTATTTTTTATTGGTCCGACGTATGGCATTGGTGACCTGGTCATCACCTAGGAGCAGCCAGTCGTATGTCTTCCTTGAAATTGTTAATACACGTACGTACGTGTGTAAACAACTATGTGTTATCAAAAATAACACATGTTGTTCTCACCAACGGGTGTATAAGAAATTAAATTTCTAGCAATATGTACTGTGGCTTGCTATTTAACTGCCAAAAGACAAGATGAAAGGGGTGAATCAAAGTGTTTACCGAAAGTATGAGATACGATCAAATCATGTGTGTTGCATTTGGCATCGAGTAGACACGATATCTAACCCTGACTACAAAATCAATAGAAACATGTAATTCATCACAGATTTAGTTTTGTCCACAGACAGTCATCTCGCAGTCCTTCGACACCATTTATATTTTGTTTGCTTTGTTTTTTTGCCTGAACTTCTTTAAGTTGTTAAACATAGAGCGCATTAATTACCCGATACGATTTCATCACTTTAATTTTACATCTAACAAATCAATCAACCAGGGCCACGACTTGTTGAGGTTTTTGTTATGTGAGAAGACATTATTGAGTTTCGACACAATTTTATAACATCTGGAGCCGCAAAATGATGGTGGCTATCGGCATTTTAAAATGTTACATGTAGCTACAGCCTTTTGGAACAATGTAACCATGACTATTCTAGTCGTACTATGCTGATATTAACCATGGCTAATATGACATGCGTGGCACGGTGTGCGGATTTATGACTATCTAAGTATGTAATTGACTAAAATAGCGTGAATATTGTGAATATATAATGAGTTGTGAATATATAATGTCCAAAATAAGCAGCCGATATAAATATAACACAACATAATAAGAACAGTAATATTCAGGCACGGCGGAAGCAAGTAGACATGGAGGGGGGGGGGGGGGGCTAACTGAGACCGAGGGCGCAAAGCAGTTTCTAGGGGGTTCGAGGGTATACTCCCCGTAAAATGTTGAAAACTAGATGTCCTAAAATGCAATTTCCTTCATTCTACAAGTGAAATAGCATCTCTGCCTTAAGATTTATTATCAATAATATTTTTGATTCAGAATTATTGGGGGTGGGGTGGGGACTAGAGCCCCCTAACCCCTCCTGATCCGTCGTGCCTGATATTTATAGTACTAGCAGTGAGTGGGAAATTAGAAACAGTGACGAGACATAATATTATGATCAAATATTCCTTCTAGAATATAAAAATATGCCCAAACCAGATCAAGGTAGGCAACAAAGGCAGAACCCTTAAAATGTAAGTTAATGCATTAATTACGCAAAGAATCCCTGCAGCTTTCCAAACATGACTAAATCTGCCATGGCATGCTTCGGATTGTCTAGAGACAATTTGGAGTAATCCTGTCCAACTCTTGACATAAGGCAGCGTTTAATTCTGCCCAATGTCTGGGACACGGATGATGTTTACAGTGACGTTAAGGTTTGTTTTGTTTAACGACACCACTAGAGCTCATTGATTTATTTACTCATCTGCTATTGGATGTCAATCATTTGGTAATTCTGATGTATAGTTTTTGTTAAGAAACCCGCTATATTTTGTTCATTTGTAGCAAAGGATATTTTATATCCAACATCCCACAGACAGGATAGTACATACCACGGTCTTCGATATATAGAGTGGTGGTACACTATTTGCAACGACCGGCCTCGGTGGCGTCGTGGTTAGGCCATCGGTCTACAGGCTGGTAGGTACTGGGTTCGGATCCCAGTCGAGGCATGGGATTTTAAATCGAGATACCGACTCCAAACCCAGAGTGAGTGCTCCGCAAGGCTCAATGGGTAGGTGTAAACCACTTGCACCGACCATTGATCCATAACTGGTTCAACAAAGGCCATGGTTTGTGCTATCCTGCCTGTGGGAAGCGCAAATAAAAGATCCCCTGCTGCCTGTCGTAAAAAGAGTAGCCTATGTGGCGACAGCGGGTTTCCTCTAAAAACAGTGTGAGAATGACCATATGTTTGACGTCCAATAGCCGTTGATAAGATAAAAAATCAATGTGCTCTAGTGGCGTCGTTAAATAAAACAAACTTTACTTTACTTTTACTATTTGCAACGAGAATTGCACAATAGGCCCACCGACCGACAGCACATCAACTATACCACTGGGATACGTCCCGGTGCAGCACATACAGAATAAACAGTCTAACCTCAATGCACACTAAACTGTACCTCCTTCAGCTTCTAGTGAGCAGAGAATAAACAGTCTAACCTCAATGTACACTAAACTGTACCTCCTTCAGCTTCTAGTGAGCAGAGAATAAACAGTCTAACTTCAATGTACACTAAACTGTACCTCCTTCAGCTTCTAGTGAGCAGAGAATAAACAGTCTAACCTCAATGTACACTAAACTGTACCTCCTTCAGCTTCTAGTGAGCAGAGAATAAACAGTCTAACCTCAATGCACACTAAACTGTACCTCCTTCAGCTTCTAGTGAGCAGAGAATAAACAGTCTAACCTCAATGTACACTAAACTGTACCTCCTTCAGCTTCTAGTGAGCAGAGAATAAACAGTCTAACTTCAAAGTACACTAAACTGTACCTCCTTCAGCTTCTAGTGAGCAGAGAATAAACAGTCTAACTTCAATGCACACTAAACTGTACCTCCTTCAGCTTCTAGTGAGCAGAGAATAAACAGTCTAACCTCAATGTACACTAAACTGTACCTCCTTCAGCTTCTAGTGAGCAGAGAATAAACTGTCTAACTTCAAAGTACACTAAACTGTACCTCCTTCAGCTTCTAGTGAGCAGAGAATAAACAGTCTAACTTCAATGTACACTAAACTGTACCTCCTTCAGCTTCTAGTGAGCAGAGAATAAACAGTCTAACTTCAATGTACACTAAACTGTACCTCCTTCAGCTTCTAGTGAGCAGAGAATAAACAGTCTAACCTCAATGTACACTAAACTGTACCTCCTTCAGCTTCTAGTGAGCAGAGAATAAACAGTCTAACTTCAATGTACACTAAACTGTACCTCCTTCAGCTTCTAGTGAGCAGAGAATAAACAGTCTAACCTCAATGTACACTAAACTGTACCTCCTTCAGCTTCTAGTGAGCCAAGTGGTACAGTTTACACATCACGAACTAACAGGACCCCATAACAATAGTTCTCGATTTAATCAGCGGACTTTCCAGGAAATAATACCTCAGCACATTATAAACTAGGGCTAACATGTCATTTGGTTATTTCGACATTTGGTCGACGGAGAAACAGAGGAAACGCACCGCCGTGTTTTGTTAAGAACTTCGAATATTAAATATTACATTGATAATTTGATTATATTTTAATGTTTTATTAGTCGGAATGTAGCGCACTTCAGGTGCGAGATGGGTCGTACGTCGATCACTCTTGGTGGAGCCATCGGGGTTTCACACCATCCCATCTAGAGCCCCACGACTGGTATATAATCACTCTTGGTGGAGCCATCGGGGTTTCATCCCATCTCAACTAGAGCCCCACGACTGGTATATGATCACTCTTGGTGGAACCATCGGAGTTTCATCCCATTTCAACTAGAGCCCCACGACTGGTATATTGATGGTAAAGTTTTGGTGCTTTCCTGTCTGTAGGGAATGCATCCAGATAAAAAAAACCCTTGCTTAAAGATTCCACGAATAGCCTATGTGGAGGCAGTGAGTTTCCTTTCCCACAATCTAAACGACGTATCAAAAGAACTATACGTTAGACATAAATGTACTGAGTTGTCATATACACAGATGTTCGTGTGCCTTCTGTCTTACGTTCTTTCTTACCTTCTATCTTTCTTAGTATTTTATGAACTATGGAAACCATTACACAAATTAGAAAGATTCATTTCAGTTTCGTGCATTATTTGAAGGCTAAATCACACATGTCTGTTTTTGTCTCTCCAAGACGGGCATCAATTACGATTAGTTGTCTCGGCTTGTACTCGGATATGAATCTAGCACCTACCTGCATTACAGCCGGCGTTTTAAAGCTTCAATCTCACCTCGCATTTTAAAATGCAAAATCAAACACCACTACAGCTTTAAAAAACATGCCATATGTTATCACCATCAACGGCCCTGTTTTAATAAGACAAATCAGTGGACCAACGCCTCGCTTCTGGACGTTAACGTTGATAATAATACAAGTGTATGTATAGCTAGAACTGGAAAATTAAGCAGTGGCATAGGAAGGTACCGAAACGTGTGTGTGTGTCTCTGTGTTGGGGGCGGAGTGGGGGGGGGGGGGGTACACACATATAAATATAAATATATATAAACCACTGTGCTGCCACTGGATCAAGAAAAGTGTGTGTGTGTGGGGGTGGGGGTGGGGGGTGGGTTGGGTTACATGCCCCTTACCTCCTCCCCTCGCTTCCTAAGCCAGTGCAAAGAACGTTGGGAAGGAATATTAATGTATATGGTATATTTATTCTGAGTGGTTCAGTACTACAACCACTGTGGTACTACCACTACCACTGCCACTGTCACTGTCACTGCCACTACCACTCCTCCTCCTCCTCCTCCTCCTCCTCCTCCTACCACTAATACTAGTACTAAATATACAGGCCACCACACGTTTAACCAGTGAGTCATTGCGATTAAATAGGCTTAAACGAGTGAAATAAGACATTATAACGGAGACATTCATCCCACGTAACAGCGGGTGACGCAAATCACAGACTAAACGTTGCCATAGTGAAGGGTTTCGTTGAATACTTTGCCATAGTGAATGGTTTCGCTGAATACTTTGCCATAGTGAATGGTTTCGCTGAATACTATTTCGTCCAGTCGTTTTGCAACAAAATCATTATGATAAAGTTTTTGCAGGTGTGTTTCAATGCTTTTATTGTTTTGTTTTGTTTTGTTTTACTCTGTTTTTTTCTGAACCGTTCCGGTATTTTCTATAATTTTTATCCCAAGCCGTGGTTTAGGCACTCTCGAATCTGTATAATCAAAATAGATGGAAGTGTTTGAAAATACTAAGGCATTTCTAAGCTCGATGGTGCTTTTTGTTGCACTAATATTTTCCTTTTAAAATTAATGGAATAAATATTTGCCAAAAGTACAAAAAGATGAACATTTATCGTACGCAGGTTGTTTGGCAGAAACATTTTTTGTTGTTTGCGTATAGTTGATAAAAATACAAGCAACATGGCATGTTTTAGACAGTCGGATGACACTAAGATAATCCATAATTTAATGATAATGTTGTAGGTAATCGATAGAAAATGCAGCTATGTTTATTTGTGTACTAGTTCGAAGCTTATATCTCAATAAGAAAGGTTCCCTGGTTTAATTCATTTACAATGATCAAAGTCTGAAAATATGTAATATCAAAACATATAACGTAATATAATACATAATTCCATGCCAATTTTACCATGCAGTATGTTGATGAGTATAAAATCCATGGCAATAATGTTTGGTCAGTTATGTGTAACAATAGCATGCAAATCTGCACTGGAGAAACGTGAGGAAAATGTTTTGTGTAGCCAGGAGTCAAACACCAAAGCCCCGCACATCACAATTCCTTTCGTTTTAACTTATTTTCGTGCGTATATCCAATTAAGGTTCAAGCACGCTGTCCTGGGCACACATCTTAGTTATCTAGACTGTCTGTCCAGGACAGTGAGTTAGGAGTTAGTTTGTTAGTGAGAGAGAAGAGGGTGTAGTGGTCTAACACCTGCCCATTGAGATGTTAAAACACGCTCTGGGCGGGAGCCGGTACCGGGCTGCGAACCCTGTACCTACCAGCCTTATGTCCGATGGCTTAACTACGACACCACAGAGGCCATTCCAATAAGGAAAGAAACCACCCCTCGCTCGTAGACAGTGAACACCACGTCGTTGTATGCTGTTGACTAGACGTCAAACGGACTAGCAGCCTTCTGCTGATGTATAGCCTGCTACCATGTCTGCAGGAATTGTTCCAATTCTTGAACATTCGCAGGTTGGCTATGCCTGTCTCTCAGTCGTCTGTCCAATTCGTCCCAAGCATTTTCAATAGGTGACAAATCAGATGAAAATGATTTTGTATAAGGAAGAAATATGTTATAACCCTCGCTCGGCAGATTCTAACATTGTTGTCTTAAAAAAGACTAACAGTACGGATGGAAGGACCACAGACTGCTAACCATCGTCGCTATACCTAACACTCGTCAAGTGTCCACGGATGATGTGCAGAGAAGTCATGTACGAGACTCCCACCTCACGCCATCAGTGTGCCATCGCCATATCAGGGGATATTTTGTTTTCGAAATCGTCATCGCCATATTTCTAGTCAACTGAAAATTGATTAGCAACTACTGTTTAATGTTTTAAACTTGTGTAGCGATATCTAAACCTTACGAAGCGAATCGGGACGTGATACTGAACACAATGTTCCCTGCATAACCTCTGTAACGCTGTCTGACGTTGACATCTGCAAATCTTTCACCTGGACGATAATAGACACGGACTCTGGCGCCGTTGAACTGTAGGGCAAACCTAAACTGGTCGGTGAATAGTAGCCTGCCCTCTGCCATTCATCAAATATCTAGCTTCTGTGACGTCTACATAAGTCTCGACGTGCTGTCCAATGACGTAGGAGAAGAGGCAACCAGATCCAGTTTTGTTTCTTCATGGACGATTCCGGATTGTCGGGTACTGATGTAATACCCAGTGACAGTGAGTTTACACGACACCGGTCTTCACGGCGTGATGTGGATTTCGATTCTGAATTGAATTGGTCGCTTGGCAGCATTGCCACCTTCTACTGACTACAACCAATTATCTGTGTCATGTTCCTCTGAGAAAGAGCATATTGAATGCATGCAATAGCCCTTCCTCTGTCAACTATATTTCACTGACGTTTAGGTATGGTCTAGTTTAAGACGAGTGAAACATCTGAATGGTACAGATCTAGGTCAAAACTATGTAAGGACTACACACACGCTCGTGCAATCCACAAACTAGGTTATAAAGAGCGGACATGTTTAAGCGATGAAATCACTTTAGTATTTCAATCTTGACATTTAAAAAAAGCCCAACCCCAAACCCCCATAACAACAACAACAACAACAAACCCCAACGAAACGAACCCCAATCAACACTTTCTAGTAACACGAACCACCATGTAGTTAAGATAAACATTTTAAGCATTTTTTTTAATGTAAGCAAGTTGCGACATATTATAAATTATCAATGGCACTAAACCAACATTCGTTTCCTTTCAGTTTTATACTGAATGGTGTTTGGAAATGTAGATATACATTGGCTATGTAAAACTAGGCGGGCGAATTGGGTTCTTTTTGCAGTTACATCACAGCAAACTTCATTGGTGGATTTGGATGAATAAAAATACGTTACATCCCACAGACAGGATAACAACGTATTACAGTTATTGCCATGTCGACACATCACTAACGGCTGAAAACGTATTACAGTTATTGCCATGTCGACACATCACTAGTGGCTGGAAACGTATTACAGTTATTGCCATGTTGACACATCACTAGTGGCTAGAAACGTATTACAGTTATTGCCGTGTCGGCACATCACTAGTGGCTGGAAACGTATTGCAGTTATTGCCGTGTCGACACATCACTAGTGGCTAGAAACGTATTACAGTTATTGCCGTGTTGACACATCACTAGTGGCTAGAAACGTATTACAGTTATTGCCGTGTCGACACATCACTAGTGGCTGGAAACGTATTGCAGTTATTGCCGTGTCGACACATCACTAGTGGCTGGAAACGTATTACAGTTATTGCCGTGTTGACACATCTCTAATGGCTGGAAACGTATTACAGTTATTGCCGTGTTGGCACATCACTAGTGGCTAGAAACGTATCACAGTTATTGTCGTGTTGACACACCACTAGTGGCTGGAAACGTATTAAAGTTATTGCCGTGTTGGCACATCTCTAATGGCTGGAAACGTATTACAGTTATTGCCGTGTTGGCACATCTCTAATGGCTGGAAACGTATCACAGTTATTGTCGTGTTGACACACCACTAGTGGCTGGAAACGTATTAAAGTTATTGCCGTGTTGGCACACCACTAGTGGCTGGTAGCGTATCACAGATAAGTACCAGCCAGGTGTCGGAGTTGCTGCCATGTCGACATATCATTAATGGTTAGAAACGTATCGCAGTTACTGTCGTATGGACATATCATTAATGGTTGGAGTCAATACGGGAACCCAGTACCTAACAACGGTAAAACGAGTGTGCCGCCGGAGCTGGTCAATGCGGCAACACTTTGGAGACTTTCAGGACTGCTTTTCTTGTTGTTTTACACTTTTGCAAGTTTTCACAAAGAAACTTGCAATAGGAATTACTTTCTAAGATTAACTATTCATAAACGTATATTTGGGGACCACATTGTTATTCCAGCTGGTAATAAAATTCGTGGAATCACTCATTTGTGAAAACCATTACAGTGTAGTGTTAAAATACCCAATGACGTCACTAATGTCACCCCTTATTAAAAAAAAATGTTTGTTTTGTTAGAGCACATTAATTTATTATTAATCATCGGCTAATGGGTGTGAAATATTTGGTAATTCTGGCATATAGTCCTAGAGAGGAAACCCGCTACATTTTTCCATTAGTAGCAAGGGATCTTTTATATAGACCACCTACATACATGGTAGCACATATCTCGACCTTTTATAAACAAGTTGTGGTGCAATAGCTGGAACAAGAAATAGCCAAATCGATCCACCGGGCATTAGGCGACCGTTTGTTTTATCACCGGGTTACTCCCCCTTGGAAGGTCTTTACATGCTATTTTTCTCACATTGGATATCATTATTTGATAAACGAGACACGAATTTGTGGCTATAACGGAAAATAACCCAGTTGATCTACCATATTATTTTCCTTATTACATCCAAGTAAGGTTCAAGCACGCTTTCTTGGTGTATAACTTATCTGTCTGGGCCCCGTTCCACGAAGCGATCTTAGCCCTAAGATTACCTTACGCGCATAGCTACCCTATGCACTTAAGTTGATCTTAGGGCTAAGATCGCTTCGTGGAACGGGGCCGAGAACTGTATTATTAGAATAAGAGTTGTTGGACTATCGCATTGGGCTTGGCACTCATTTTAACGTGACCCTGTCCACCAAAAGTTCAAAGATGTCTCTCCTGGTCATGAGTTTTGATCTAGGTCATAAATTCTGTCAGTGTCAAAGCTGTCTGCCGAAGGATGGTTATGACCCACTCCGGCGAGACCATATGTAGCTCTTCGTGTAGAATGAATCAATCAGTTGAAAGTAATGCTCGTCTTAAAGTGTATTCACACTGCACTCTGCATGCATTTGAACATTTTGTTATTTATCCTTTTAAAATAACCTGCTTCGATCTTCAGACACTTACAATATTGCCCGCAGACAGCTTCCAACTGCTGACGTCTCAGAAGAGCGCCAATATGGGTCGTAAGCTTATATTGCAGAAATTCAATTAACGCTCACTTGGTCACGACCACGTGTTTCCCTTGTAGTGTGAGGCCACACATTTTACAAATAGATGAATTATTTTTAGCGATTATTTTTTTTTTCCGCCTAATTACTCTAAAAATTAAGTAACCGAGAAACAACAAAAATAGATAGTAGTATGACTGGATGTAGTGTTGGTAATGTACGTAAAAGAAATGTGTTCCATGATGTCAATACACCAACCAATACCGGCTTGTATTTTTAATTCCCAATCTATCTGCTTTTTATAGTTTGGTAGAATGTTATTTTATGTTGGGTTTTTTAGGGGTTTTTTTGGTTGTTGTTTTCTTGTTTCATTGTCGATTTGTTTGTGTGTGTTTTGGAATATATTAAGGTCCTGTATACATTGGTCCTTCTACATATCAGTATACTCGTGTACTAGTTACATGCAAATACGTTTTGTATAACTATAAATAGTTTTATTTAATACTCTGAATGCCGAAAAACAACGCCCCGTTTCGATCATGTCTTAAATTAGCTAGTGTTGTCTAGCCAGACCCTGTGTCTCTATAATTTTTGTTATTAAAAACATATTCGTTGGACACATGAAATAATAGATTTATCTGTCCATGTAATAATAGATTTATCTGTCCATGAAATAATAGATTTATCTGTCCATGTAATAATAGATTTATCTTTCCATGTAATAATAGATTTATCTGTCCATGTAATAATAGATTTATCTGTCCATGTCATTTTTGGACGACACCTTTCCAAGATATATTATATTTCCAAATATATTAACACAAGATCTTTCCAGTACATCCAGTACATCATTCTAGAAAGGATTTTAAAACTTTCTATTTACATATTCACAAGTATTGGCTTCCAACAGATTCTATTTACAATCCGAAAAAAGTAACGACTTAACCATGACATTTTTAGAGATTTAATAAATGTTAATCTTCAAACATTTCTTAACCCGTCGTCAGTGTAATGCTTGTACAATAATTGAACGTAATAACTGTATTGAGGGATCGGAAGGAATCTACCTGGAAATCTTTAGCGGTAATCTTTGCCCTGAAGGTTGCATAGTACCAAAGAAGAGAGTTCCGTGTCAATGTTCGACGTACACCGTCACATATTTACGGAGTAAAAGCAGTTGTGGGTGTGATTGTAGTAATATGTGACATTGATTATTTGTGCAAATACTATTATCCAATGACAATAAATAAATACACTTTTATTTGTTGTACAGTTGTTATCCAGTATATACCAGAGGTTGAAACTAATGCGGGGTACCCCCAAAAATGGAACTGCAATTTTCAGCAAAAATGCCGGTTGCTATTAAAAACATTAATTAAATCTCTTAAATGGTATGTGACCCCCCCCCCCCCCCCCCCCCCCCATTTTCTTGCAGGTAGATTAGATGTGAGGTGCCACACTTTTTATAGCTGTACTTCCTGGGTGTGTTGACACGCTGCTTATATCAGTTTTAGTATTAAACGTTAACAGTATCGGCAATAGGAGTTGATTTGGTCTATTAGAACCTGAAACATTCACCAGTCACCAGCCGTGTGACATCTCACATCAAGTATGTCACAGGTGCTACACGTTTAAACTTAACTTTGTTTTACATATAACAGATATATTGTATTTATTACAAGGCAATACACAAATTAGGTGGAATATTATTTTCATTATATCCACCTTTTGAACAGGACGCGTGTTTATAAAAATTTAAAAGTTCAGACTGATGACTTAGCAAACGTCTCCCGAGTTTTAACTACGTGCTAGTTGTAAAGCTTGGAATCTTGACTTTTCCACGAATTTTCCACGACAAGACTAGTCGGTCGAGCGCTTGTCTGGGATACCTGGGTCATAAGATCCAACCTCCTCAACTGACCTATTGGGTTTTTCCACGTCCTAACCAGTGCCCCGCGACTGGTATATCAAAGTCAGCGGTATGTGCTGTCTTATTTGTGGGAAAGTGTATATAAATGATCTCTTGCTGCTAACGGAACAAATGTAGCGGGGTTTTTGTTGACTTATGTTACATGATTACGAAATGTTTTATATCTAATAGCCGCTGAGTAACTGAATCCATGAACTCTAGTGGTACTGTTAATCGAAACAAGTTTTAACTTTTAATAGATCCTAAAATGGAAAATGATGGGCCTATAGCGATACTATAGCGAGACGGATTATGAAAAAAATACCAAACGTACGTACGTGTTAAGGTTGTTCCACACAATAAATGGGAGGGGGCATGGGTAGAAAAGTAATTTCTGCGCAGTGACTGTACCCAAGAAATACTAATTCAAATGACCCTTTCACTACCACCCCCACACACGCCGGACCGTGACCAAAACATTCGGTTTTTATCTGTTTAACGAAACACTAATGCAATAATATTGGCAATCGATTAATTGGTATGAAAGGAAATTGACATCTGTTTGGAAATGACGTGTATGCATTAGTAAGTTGATTGTTTTGAAATGGTTTTCACTGATCGCTGATTTTATGATGGGTCAAAATTACCAGGACAGACACGCCAGACTGGGAGTTAAAGTGGGATAACGTAGTGAACCAATATCACTGGTCGTTATTGGCACATACAGTGTTATATGATGGACTTAATAATTGTACAGTCTAAACAAATAATCACACACGCATGCGCGTGTATATACGTGCATGAGACGGATATTAAAGGAGAGTCTGTGGATGTCCCGCCCCGCCCACACGACCATGGGATAGACAATTTTTCCGCGCGTAAAGACTAAATTAAAGTTCCATCCCAAACATCTTTCTTTGTATGGCGGGATGTAGCCCAGTGGGAAAACGCTCGTTTGATGCGCTGTCAGTCTAGGATCGATCCCCGTCGGTGAGCTTATTGGGCTATTTCTCGTTCTAGACAATGCATCACGACTGGTATATCAAAGGTCGTGGTATGTGCTATCCTGTCTGTGTGATGGTGCAAATAAAAGATCCCTTGCTACTAACGAAAAAATGTAGCGGGATACGTCTTTATGACTGTGTAAAAATGACCATATGTTTGACATCCAATAGCCGATGGTTAATAAATCAATGTGCTCTAGTGGTATTGTTAAACCAAAACAAACAAAAATCTTTACTTGTGTAAGAACATACGCATATTAGTCACAAAGAAAACAGTAAAACGAAGTGTTTTAAATATGAGTAAATCTTGTGTCGCCATTGGAACATATCTCAAGCATGTGTCTTTAAAATGATATGTACATACGTCGAAACAAAAAGGTAGGTCTATTACTTCAGCCATAGTGTTAGTCACTGATACGGCCCCCGTCGGTGGTCACAATCAGATATTTCTCGTTCCAGCCAAAATTGCCAAATGTTTCACATCCAGTAGCCGATGATTAATAAAGCAATGTGCTCTATTGGTGTCGTTAAAGAAAACTAACTTTAACTTTAGTTAACTTGGTTCTGAATCATTGATACATGCACTTGGTTCTGAATCAATGATATGTAAACTTAGTTCTGAATCAATGATACGTAAACTTGGTTCTAAATATGCACAACAGAGTGTTTTAATGCCTTCGCTAGTACGTTAATGTTATAACACACGAAACAGGCTCTAATAAAGTTAAACGGAACATCATAAACACATTTTAAAGTTATGATATACAGACCAATTGCAGGAGCAGAAGGAATAAAACAAACATCAAAATATAGATTCAGTGTTATATACATAAACATCTAAACATATTGAAAAGCGTATACTGTTTTTGACACCAATCTGATATATAAAAAATACAATAATATTGTGTGTATGAAATAATACTCTTTTCTTCTTCTCTAAAAACTAACACAAACTGTACCTACCTTTTCTTGTCGCGTATGTCCCCGATTAATTAGTGCTACGGCAATCTCTTTCGGTACTATATATGCTGGCGATAATTTATGCGGAGGGAGAAACATGCACCCTTGCGTTGTTAGGCTTACTTTGATGACGCGTTACTCGCAGACTCGCATCCAGACGTGCGATTGGCTGTGACGTAAAATACTCTGTAAATCGGGAGAGAACGGAACAAGGGAATTGGACTGTTTTTACCGCTGGCTATGCTAAAATAATTTTACAATTCTCATCGATTATTGGTCTTTTTAAGACCGAGTAGCTTTAACGAAAGATTATGTACAGAGAAATATCCCTTGTGGAATCGCGTGGGTATCTACCTATATGATTTGTTTCACCAATCCCCCAATTGTTTTGCATACCAAAATGGAGCGAACCGTTCACCCTCTATGAAAGCGTATACGTATCTGGGGAAATTTCGACGTCGCTATTAAATTAATCAGTGCATCGACGTATTTAAGTTAATGTCACGTTACGGCCAGCTAGCAGCGTGAAGGTTTTCATTCGATCATTCACTTCATTACTGCACTGTGCATGGAGAATAGATTTAAATACATTTTGGCCCGAGGTGGGTTGTTTCCAGGGACCAGGACTAACAAGGAAGCTGTGCATGACCCCCAAGTTATCAAGAACCCCCAGGGCTCCAGGAATTTAAAATGCACCCCACGCGGCGAAGGCGAGACGTACCCCAGTGGTAAAGCGCTCGCTTGATGCGCCGTCGGTCTGGGATCGATCCCCGTCGGTGGTCCAACTGGGCTATTTCTTGTTCTAGCCAGTGCACCACGACTGGTATATCAAAGGCCGTGGTACGTGCTATCCTGTATGTGGGATGGTGCATATAAAAGATCCCTTTCTACTCGCTTGATGCTACTAATGGGGAAAATATAGCGGGTTTCCTCTCTAAGACTATGTTAAAATTACAAATGTTTAATATCCAATAGCCGATGATTAATAAATCAATGTGCTCTAGTGATGTCCTTACACAAAACAAACTTACCCACGACAGGGATCGACCCCAAACCGACCGCGCATTAAGCAAGCGCTTTACCACTGGGCTACGTCCTTCCCCCGCGCACTGTCAAACAAAAAAGTCGACTTAACGATAGTACAAAAAGTTTATTTTGTTTAATGTCACCACTAGAGCACATTTAGAGCATGATTTAATAATCATCGGCTATTGGATATATCAGTCGTGGTGCACTGGCTAGAACGAGAAATAGCCAAATGGGACAACCGACGTAGATCTATCCTAGACTGATCGCGCTACAAGCGAGCACTTTACCAATGGGTTACGTCTCGCCCTATGATAGTACAAGAGTAAAAAGAAAGAAATGTTTTATTTAATGACGCACTCAACACATTTTATTTACGGTTATATGGCGTCAGACATATGGTTAAGGACCACACAGATTTTGAGAGGAAACCCGCTGTCGCCACTTCATGGGCTACTCTTTCCGATTAGCAGCAAGAGATCTTTTATTTGCGCTTCCCACAGGCAGGATAGCACAAACCATAGCCTTTGTTGAACCAGTTATGGATCACTGGTCGGTGCAAGTGGTTTACACCTACCCACCGAGCCTTGCGGAGCACTCACTCAGGGTTTGGAGTCGGTATCTGGATTAAATATCCCATGCCTCGACTGGGATCCGAACCCAGTACCTACCAGCCTGTTGACCGATGACCTAACTACAACGCCACCGAGGCCGGTCAAGTACAAGAGTATGTCCGTACCAGCGTGATATGTGACTCAAATGCTGTTTCACTTAGTTTTAATAATGTTGATAACAAAACGACAAAACGAGTCTAAAGCTGCATCTCCGTACAATAAAATCCAAGAGGTGTGTATACAAATGCATGTCATGATATGAAACAAACAAAATGAACGCAACCATGCTTATTTTTGCTTTTTAAATTTCTTTTTAAGAAAAAAGAATTATTGGTTAAATAAGCAGATCAACTAAAATGAACTAACACATGGCGGGGTAGTTATTCGGTATTCCCCTCTGGATTGGCCGCTGATGTAGTATGATATCTAAATATTTGATAGTTGACTGATTAACACGCTGATGCAAGTAATTGTCAGGCACGTCTTTTGATGGGAACTCTTGGCCGTTGCTACGTGTAGGTGAGAGTAAAGATAGAAACCAAAGTGTTTTGTTTTCTTTGTACCAACATTCTAGCATTCCATTCCATGCCTACACCACTAGACCATGCGTTTATAACCAAACAAACGTATAGTTTAAGATTTACATACCATGATCTGAATGGATTCTTACAGAACATGACGAAGCTAGGCGCTTGCCCTATCGGAAAGAAAAGTAAACGGTGACCCAAATAATACAACACGCCTGTTGTTCATATTCAACTTACTTGCGATTGGGACTGTAATGAATCAGAGTGTACTGTTGCTCATTGTAAGGAATTAATTGATTGGATTCAAACATTTGGTACTTGTACACGATGTGTGTGTGTGTGTGTGTGTGTGTGTGTGTGTGTGTATTTTTTTTTTTTTTTTGATATTCAACCAAAACGGCTGAATCATAAAAAAGAAAAATAGCTTATTTATCTTGTTATCATGAAATGAATATACTCTAATAATGGTTGTTGATCTGTGTAAGAGATGTAGAATCAATCCTCCTCAGCTGACCAGCAATTTGATGCAATTTGATGCCCCCACCTTCCCCGGTTCAACCATTACTCCTCAACTGTCACAGTAGTTTTATATGCCCTAGTCTGGAAAAGTGCATGCAAGATCCATTAAAAATACACAATGTAGTGACCGAAATATTACCTGTATGTATAACTACTACAACTCTCCCCCCCACCCCCCCTCAATTAAAACAAATAACCTTTCATGGCTCATTTTTGATATCGCAGGATATTTTTAAAACGACCATAGTTTTGCATAAAATTGTATGTTTTCAATTAAAGCACAAGGGTACTCCACAAAGTGGTACTGAATGAAATAACGATGCATACATTTATTGCTCATATACAGTTTTATTTTTTGACAACTGTGCTATCAAAAGTTAAGTGCTCCTCACATTTGTACCCAGCCAAGTGTTATTTGGTATAGTGTTAACTTATGTACCCTCTTAAAGTCTCAGACCCTAGTTTTAACCTGTAAAAATGGACACTAACTTTGGTTAAGTTACAAACCTCTAACACATTTGGAAGGAAGGAAGGAAATGTTTTATTTAACGACGCGCTCAACACATTTTATTTACGGTTATATGGCGTCGGATATATGGTTAAGGACCACACATATATTGAGAGAGGAAACCTGCTATCGCCACTTCATGGGCTACTCTTTCCGATTAGCAGCAAGGGATCCTTTATATGCACCATCCCACAGACATGATAGTACATACCACTGCCTTTGTTACACCAGTTGTGGAGCACCGGGACTGGCCTCGGTGGCGTAGTGGTTAGGCCATCGATCTACAGGCTGGTAGGTACTGGGTTCGGATCCCAGTCGAGGCATGGGATTTTTAATCCAGATACTGACTCCAAACCCTGAGTGAGTGCTCCGCAAGGCTCGGTGGGTAGGTGTAAACCACTTGCACCGACCAGTGATCCATAACTGGTTCAACAAAGGCTATGGTTTGTGCTATCCTGCCTGTGGGAAGCGCAAATAAAAGATCTCTTGCTGCTAATCGGAAAGAGTAGCCCATGTAGTGGCGACAGCGGGTTTCCTCTTAAACTCTGTGTGGTCCTTAACCATATGTCTGACGCCATATAACCGTAAATAAAATGTGTTGAGTGCGTCGTTAAATGAAACATTTCTTTCTTTGGAGCACCGGCTGGAACGAGAAATAGCCCAAAGGGTCCACCGACGGGGATCGTCCCGCCCCTGTAACACATTTAGATAAGCTTACAAGAGAGTGCAACAAGAGTCTGTGAAACGGTGAAATACCGTTAAAAATAGAGTAAAACTCCACTCGAAAACTGTTACTTCTCAGATGCACGTGCGTTTTTAGAAATATAAAAAATGCATTTTGTGGTATTAGAAACACCAGGATGGCCAGAAAAACTTTGTTTGTACAGAAATGGATAATTTAAACAATAAAATATAAGTAATACTAAAGTTTGATTTCAGTGATAATAAAGGGTTCTAATAGTGAAACGTATGCCTCAGTGTTTAAAAACTAGGCTCTGTACCTTTAAATGCATGCAAGATCCCTTGTTAGTTACCACGAGGTTCCTTCTCTCTTTACAGACGTGTTGCAGTTACCGCATCATAATGTGTCATAGTGTGGAACATCGGGGAGTGGCAACACCTTGGAGTCAAACGTTAAACTTTGCTCTTTTGGAACACATAGATAAACAAAGGCAAACAACATGGTAATTTGAAATAACAATTTTATTTGCAATATGTCTTCACATGAGACAAAATCATTTCAATGATTCAGATTATCACAGAAGTTCAACGCACACACAAAAAGAAGAAGAAAATAATTACCTTTAAGCTGGTCTTAATTACACTTCACTTGAGTGGCTGAGAACACGAAATAACAAGATTTGTTATTGGTCTTTAGCTCAAGTAGGAATATGGTAGTCCAATAAAAATTCATTCAGCAGACACTGAAGACCAGAGATGGCGGAAGCCCTGACTGGACAACCAATAAAAAACCGTGTTTCAAACAGAAGCATAATTCCCAGAACAAAAGGTGTCAATGTGCTATTGATTTGTCTTATTTTTATTTATTATTATTATTATTATTATTATTATTATTATTTGAAACGATGTGATTGTATTACAAACACTTGAACAATGTTCAACACTAAACCCATTTTACAAACTGACAAAAACAAAATATGGAAACCTTAGCAAAATCTGGATGTTGGTTCAGTGTTCCTTTTTAAAATTACCAACCGGCAACAATGCATTTTATACATCCTCATGGCAATATCATACTTAAATTTTTCAATAATATCCCATCTGCAAATTGGCATACAGTTGGCATCTTAATCATATCCAAAAATTAATCCTACTTAGTGTTTGTCTTAACAACCTTGAATGAAAAAACTAAAGAAAAAAGAATGCATTTCAATTTATATAACACAAATACATGACACGGGCTATTAATTTGTACAAAATATAGTCAAACAAGCTGCAATGATCATCTACATTAAGCAGTCATACTAACTTGTTTTAAGCAACCACCTGTCGGATGAGGCCATCTTGTAGCTTAACTTAGTTAATCTAGCAGAGAAAAATCTGTCCACACACTATAGTCACAACTTGACTACGTAAAGCAAGATAATCTATATTAAGCAAACACCTATTTAAGGCCACCTTGTTACAGTAATGTTTCCATATGGTTAACCTAGTGCCATCAAATCTGCATTAGGCATCTGTATAACTATTCAATGGTGTATTTTAGGGGGGTTCAGGGAACGTTCCCCCCTCCCCAAGTGCCATAGTGCATTAATTACCGTAAGCTTGCATATGATTTTATGGTACATTTACAAAAACTAATACCTCAGAAAGTGTGCTTTTGAATTGTATACCATCCCAAGAAAAATCCGTATCCACCCCATGTAAGACTGTTTTCTAACACATCATCATGGTACAAGATATATAAGTTTCTAAAAACAAGTGTTTCATAATTGGCAATGTTTGAGAAAAGGTACTTTCCTAGAAACACTTGCATGAAGAATATTTGAATATGACTTGATAGCCGTTAACTTTTGTCTTTTCTTTAGCAAGCAATCGTTTGGCTCATATTTCTGTTAAATGCCAAGTTGTTTAAGCAATTAGTTCATGAAATCCAATACATCAGCTTTTAGACTGTAATGCAAGCTACAGATGAAAAAAGAGAGAAGATTTTGGATCTTCATTAGGCCATAGTGGGCTTTAATAATTGTTTCTTAAAAAACCGTACACAACCACTAATCAATACTGTTCAAAAATGAGTTTCAAATAAGAAATGTTTTTTCTGTGTGTACATACAAATATATGTTAATTAGTAAAAACAAAATTAAGAAAATAAATAAACCACTGCCACCATATGGCAACACAACCTATATTTTCTAAAGATTCATGCAGATCTGGGCTTAGATCAAATTCAAACACTGGCACATCAAGTTGTTTCTTATCCACAAATGGTGTGTGTTGTCCTGTCTGTAAGGCAAGACTCATAAAACAGCCCTTCCTACTAAGAGTAGACAATATAGCAACTACAAGATTTTCTTTTGTTTTGTTGTTTTGTTGTTTTTCAGTTTTCAATTTTTATTTATTTTTAGACAGTGTTGCAATTACTTTGTTTAGACACTTAAGTGAGGCTTAGATATCCTTAGTTCACTTACAAAACGAGTTCTTGCTTGAAATATTAACATCTTAAACCTGTGATTAGTGGTTAAACAAGGCTACAAAAATACGAGCAATAATGGAAAAGTACCAATCAACAGAACTAACATGTTTCAATGTCCTTGTGAAAACCAAACAAGCTAACAAGGTGCATGTTTGACAAATCGCAGAGGTTTCGCCGTCAATTTTACACTCTCTACCCTTGGCATCAATTGGTTTTCACATGGCCATGTTAAACTACCCAGTCATGAACTTTTCACTACGATATCTTGTCTAACAACCACGTGTGATTTTGTAATAATTCCTATTAAGATATATAATGAACAGTCTCCATTACTTAATGGTATATTGGAATATCCCTTACTTATTTTGAACAATATACATTCCCACCAGGTTGGGATCGATAAATGAAGGGTTCGAGTCTCATTACTGGTTCCAATCTATAGTAAGGCAGCCCCTACACCGTGCTATCTTGCACGAATATATTGCACCTGTTAACCCTGCCCTCGACAAATGGTCTATATAACTGAGTTATTTGACAACGATAGCATTCTTGAACTTTACGTGAATATTAACATGGAAATAAATAAAAATAAATTGAATTCCATGGTAGTTTGTTTTCCCACATTTGCAGTTCGTTTTCATAAACCAATATTCTATCTATTTGTTTAAACAATGTTATTTCCGTTCAGAAAATCTGTAGGGGTTTAAAACAAAGTCTTATTTTGAGGGGATCTTCCAAGGTAGAATGACTCGATATTAAGAATTAATTTCGAACAGTGAAACAATTCTCTATAGGTTTACACAGGCCAGATATCAAATCAACCTATATAACGATTATTCACATCTGAGCGCGTATCTCGGCAGGGGATATTTATATAATTCCGCTACATTCAGAGGCGAAGCAAAGATGTTTTTGGAGGTGACGCAACTCGTAACCAGAGGGTCCCACGTACTGCGATAAATAAAATATTGTGGCCATAAACAATGACGGATGTTTTCCACCAAGGGAACACAATTTTTTTCTCTAGCTATGTTTTAGAAGGATTGTTTTGAGTTTCTTTCATTATAAGATGTTGCCGACATATTAACAAAATGACATATTAAATACACTTTCTTGTTAGAATATCAGTGCCTATATAAACAAGATGCTTGTTGTTCTAGTGTTTGTTTATTTTAACGACACCACTAGAGCACATTGATTTATTAATCATCGGCTATTGGATGTCAAACATTAGTTAATTTTGACATATAGTTTTAGATGGGAGACCCGCATCAGGCGAGCGCTTTACCACTGGTCTATGTTCAACCCAAACTGGATTTTACGTCCCAATAACTTATACTCAAAATATGCATCATACCTCAGCAAAAAAAGAAGAAAATAATAATAATAAAATAAAACATTACGTCACAAAAATACGAATAATACTATGTGCACACATCGTTCAAGATAAAATAGTTGTAACTTTGGTGAGGAAGACGAATTACACTTTTGATAAAATGTAACGGTTTCACACACGCACACACACACACACACACACACACACACACGCCCGCACGCGCACACATACACACACATACACACACACAGACGCCCGCACGCGCACACATACACACACACACACACACAAACACGCCATATTCTTTTCCACAAACGTTACCAAATAAATCCGTTATTTATTGAATATTGAATGAAATGGGAAAATATGTTTTTTCTATTCCTCTGCCAACTCATATTGCGCCATTAATAGGTCAATGTTATTATCAGATGTTTGAAGAAGTTTCCTTCTTTCAGTTTTCTCATTCCAACTAGTGCACTACAGCTGGTCAAAGGCCGTGGTATGTGCTTTCCTGTCTGTGGGAAAGTGCATATAAAAGATCGCTTGCTGCTGGTTTCCTCTATGATAACTGCGTGTCAGAATTACCAACTGTTCGACATCCAATAGCCGATGATTAATTAATCAATGTTCCTTAGTGGTGTCGTTAAACAAAACAAACTTTAACTTCAACCTTCTTTCAGTGTCCAGAGCTTCAACCTCATTGTGTTAATGTTCATTATTTGATAGTTTCACAGGGTGTATATGTCTGTGTTTCATATGATTCATATATATTCATGAATGGTTAATTGATTCTATCAAAATATCTTTACACTAATTATTATTCGGAACAAGTCGGTCTCGGCTGCGTTCGTTGGTATCGGAAATCAGTGAGTAAATTGCTAATTTTATTTCAAAAGTGATCATCGCCAAATGCATAAATACACGGGAGTTATTTCCCATATTTTTGTATGGAGGTCGTAAATGAATGTCGTAAATGATCGAAATAAAACAAAAATAGTTTTCATGGACAGTAGTATTTTATATGTCTTGTCGTGGAACTATTTCCCGATTGTACGAAAACAAAGTCAATTTCCAGATGGTAGTGTTAAAATTATTTCGTGAAACGGGACCCTGGATGTTATATCTTTAGTCGCATGTCATATAGAAACTAACTTCTTGTATTTGTCCTTTTATGTGCGTGAGTTTTTTATTTTGTTTCTTTTTCGTTTATTTTTTTTTTCATGTCCTTCTCTCTATTTATTTATTTTCATTCTCTAAAGTAGTGAAAATTTCCTTTTTAAATAGATGATCCAATATGGAAACTTTTTATCTAACCTTGTTTGATGCTCTTCAGTGGAACATGGTAGACAAGTTGTCAATTGTGGTCGGCTAGCTGTTTAAAACATGTTTACAATCTTCGGGGTGAGGGTGGGGGAGGCAGCGGTTCCGAATTACGAATATTTTCTAACATCTCGTCTGCACTTGACCTCTCTCCCACTCCTCCATCAATCCATCCATCTATAATTATATACTATTTCAAACAAATTACTATTCATAAGTGTAATTTCCTATATGGTGCCGACTAATTGCTATTTTTATTCTGGCTATTATATTTTAACTGTAGGAACGTCCTTGAATGTCTTCACTAAAATGGAGACATATTCGTAATCTGCACACCCTCGGGAGCTACATCATCAAATGAGTCACCATTACTTGATCTTTACTGCCGCGCGTGTTTACCTTGCTCACAGCAGGCGCTGTTTCGCCGTCCTTCTCTTTCCTTCACTGGTGTAAGCTTTAGGACGGTGTGCAGGCTTTATATCTCTCGATTGAACCGAAATGAATGTGTAGAAAACATCTTGTGTTGGTTCACAATTTACAAATACGAAATCAGTATGATAAAATACAACAGCAGACAATTTATATTTAAGTTCAATGTATATATGTATGTACGCATGTCAGTCTGTCTCTCTTTCTCTCCATCTATCTATCTATCTATCTATCTATCTATCTATCTATCCATCCATCCATCCATCCTTCTATCCATCCACCCACCCACTCACCCACCCACACACACACACACACACACACACACACACATACAAACATGTATATATTATATGTCTGTCTGTCTGTCTGTCTGTCTATCTATCTTTCTATATATGAGGTGTACGTTTTTGTGTGCTTTGTGTGTGTGGCAGTGGGCGTGAATTATGTGTGTCATCTCCATATCCCATGTTAAAACATGTATATTTATAATTGATAGATATAGGGAAAGGCTTTTGTGTATATCTGTAGGCTGTGTCTGTTGATAAAGGTTAACCGTCTTCTCGAAGAGAAATAAATATAATATAAATTAGTTTACAGGAGACGTGCAGGTGTAGTTATTGATCAGGTGGCAAAATTATATCGTTGCAAACCACTTGTACCGGATTACTGAATTTCAACTTGACAAGTTAATTAAACACGTTAATAATAGTGTTAGGATGAACTGAAATTGTTAAATTAATCATAATGACGTCTCTTGTTTTGGTTCATTATTTTCTTTTTATGTGTCTACTAGTACTTACTTATTAATCTCTCTCACTCTCCACCACCAAACGACAAGGAAAGAGTATATATTGTTTTTGTCTGTGATATACTTTATTAGCCGTAAATATACAGTTCATAGGCATTACAGACATTAAAATATAATACATATATCATTAAAGGGAGTTTGCTGCATTGTAAGCTGTTTCCGACTAATAAAATATTTTCTTGTTTACAATATCAATGTCTGTATATTCAATGTGTTTCTGGTCGTCTTAATATTTGTAAGAAGCCCAAACTGGATTTAAATAATTTCGTACGGTACGAAAAAATATTTTTTAGGCAATAAAATGAAAATTAACCTATTACAAATATTAGAACGATCAGAAACACGTTTAATATACAGCGACTAATATTCTAAACAAGAAAAGATATTTAATATATAATTTTAATCGTAGAAAGATTTTATTAGTCGATAACATCTTAAAAAATTGAAGAAAGCTCAGGAATGTCCCTTTAAGAGGGAAAAACAATTTACATTGCATGGAAAGTGATGGAAAAATTCAATATAAAATGTAAAAATAATTATCAATATAACAAAGAGTGTATAAAATACAAATAATATATATACTCCACTTACATATTATCATATATCTGCGTGGTTGCCGCTAGTAACTATTTACACAGCGTTATTAGCTGTTTAATGACATCACTAGAACATATTGATTAATTAATCATCGGTTACTGGTTGTAAAGCGTTTCGTAATTCTGACACATATAAATCTTCGTTAAAGTGGGCCCACCGACGGGGATCGACCCAATGGGCCCACCGACGGGGATCAACCCAATGGCCCACCGACGGGAATCGATCAAATGGGCCCACCGACGGGAATCGACCCAATGGCCCACCGACGGGAATCGACCCAATGGCCCACCGACGGGGATCAACCCAATGGCCCACCGACGGGAATCGATCCAATGGGCCCACCGACATGGATGAACCCAATGGCCCATCGACGGGGATCGATCAAATGGCACACCGACGGGAATCGATCCAATGGGCCCACCGACGGGAATCGATCCAATGGGCCCACCGACGGGGATCGATCCAATGGGCCCACCGACGGGGATCGACCCAATTGCACACCGACGGGGATCGATCAAATGGGCCCACCGACGGGGATCGATCCAATGGGCCCACCGACGGGGATCGACCCAATGGCCCACCGACGGGGATCGATCCAATGGGCCCACCGACGGGGATCGACCCAATGGCCCACCGACGGGGATCGATCCAATGGCACACCGACGGGGATCGACCCAATGGGCCCACCGACGGGGATCGATCCAATGGGCCCACCGACGGGAATCGACCCAATGGCCCCACCGACGGGAATCGACCCAATGGCACACCGACGGGAATCGACCCAATAGGCCCACCGACGGGAATCGACCCAATAGGCCCACCGACGGGAATGGATCCAATGGGCCCACCGACGGGAATCGACCCAATGGCACACCGACGGGGATCGACCCAATGGGCCCACCGACGGGGATCGACCCAATAGGCCCACCGACGGGAATCGATCGATGGGCCCACTGACGGGGATGGACGGGGATCGATCCAATGGCACACCGACGGGGATCGATCCAATGGGCCCACCGACGGGGATCGATCGAATGGGCACACCGACGGGGATCGATCGAATGGGCACACCGACGGGGATCGACCCAATGGCCCACCGACGGGGATCGATCCAATGGCACACCGACGGGGATCGACCCAATGGGCCCACCGACGGGGATCGACCCAATAGGCCCACCGAAGGGAATCGACCCAATGGCCCCACCGACGGGGATCAACCCAATGGCACACCGACGGGAATCGACCCAATGGCCCCACCGACGGGGATCAAGCCAATGGCACACCGACGAGGATCGACCCAATAGGCCCACCGACGAGAATCGACCAAATGGGTTCACCGACGGAGATCGACCCAAGACCGAGGCCCGTGCTTTACCAATGGGCTGTGTCCCGTCCAATCGTAGTTTTTTGAAGGAAAAAACACGCTACAATTTCCCGCTAATAGCAAGTAATCTTTTATATGCACTTTCCCACAAACAGGACAGAACATACCATGACGTTGATAAACCAGTCGTGGTCGCTGGTTGGGACGTTCGTGATAACCGAAGTGTTCTGAACTGTCACACTAGGATGTATATTAAAACATACATAGTACCACAAGCGTCCGCGAAACGGTCAAATGAAAACACAGCCTTAAAATGATACAGACGTTTGGACGGTTAAGAACACACTAGATGTACAGAACTGAATAGTATGTACAGGAAACGGGCATACAACCAGGTGCGGCCATTGGAACTGATTGAACCCTGCAACCATCTCGTTTCGACAACCTGCACCACCAGGCTGGATTCTTTTTTAGCGCGATTTTTGCCTCCACGTCATTTCTCCGGCTGGCTTATGTCGACTTGTTTTTTCGTGACTCGTATGGCGGCCATTTAGCAAGAACGCCACGGTTGTTCGCGTTTAGTCTCTACATGTTCGAGCCTGTCCTAGCAGCACTGGAAGATTGACCGCCCCACTCCAAGAAGAAATAGGAAGCGGAGTCGGCCCCTACTACTCTTTTCTGGACTTTACTTTGTTTTATATTGATACCATCTCGTATCCTCCGGAGTCGGGCCCATCCGCACCACTATACCAACCCATGACGACTGGATTATACCCTAGTCTGATACTCTCTCTCTCTCTCTCTCTCTCTCTCTCTCTCTCTCTCTCTCTCTCTCTCTCTCTCTCTCTCTCTCTCTCTCTCTCGTTCAGACGGATCCGCTGTTCAAGATCTGTATTTTAGCACAGCACTACACCTCCAACGTCTAATGACTGTCAATCTGGGGGGTTTCTTGACAGGATGCAACCCATGTCGTCCCTACAAGCTGTGCACCCTGACGGCCTTAACGAGACCAAACAGGTGGACATATAGATCGGACTTTAAAGTTTTATGTCGAAATTACTTTCTTTTTTCAATATTATTAAATAGTCCGATCATCTCTTCTTTGCCTTATTTATTTTTGGACTGTCCTTATATTTGGCCGAGCAGTCAATTTAAAAATAAAAAATTAGCTTGTAACTTTTCATTTTTTTTTTTTTTTAATTCTATTAACTTTCTTTTTTTTACTAATTGCTACTTTCAAAATTCTGCCCATTTTCAACTCTACCCAGCCCCCTTCTGTCCCGGACCCAGTCACTGGCGAAGTCAGAGATTGTGCCCGGGAGAGACGTGCCTTAATTGGATATAGGCACGTCAATATGTTATCTAATCCAATCCAGAGGTATCGTACGTTGCTAGTAGAGGACTACGTAAGAATTATTGTACGTTGCTTGTAGAGGACTACGTAAGAAGTATCGTACGTTTGTAGAGGACCACGTAAGAAGTATCGTACGTTGCTAGTAGAGGACTACGTAAGAAGTATCGTACGTTTGTACAGGACCACGTAAGAAGTATCGTACGTTGCTTGTAGAGGACCACGTAAGAAGTATCGTACGTTTCTAGTAGAGGACTACGTAAGAAGTATCGTACGTTGATTGAAGAGGACTACGTAAGAAGTATCGTACGTTTGTAGAGGACTATGTAAGAAGTATCGTACGTTGCTTGAAGAGGACTACGCAAGAAGTATCGTACGTTTGTAGAGGACTACGTAAGAAGTATCGTACGTAGTCCTCTACACGCTGCTGGTCTAGACATTTTAAATAAAAGGTAAAATGTAAATGAAATGTAAATGAAACCAAAAGGCAGAACGAAACTTGACTGTTTTGAGTAAAGAGTAAATCAGAGATACCAAGACCATCATCTGCTATTGACGATATAGGAAGTTTAATATGTCTTTAATGACACCTAGATACAATTATATACAGCTTTTTGTGTCCAACTTACGAAGTTTGATTCACACACACATACACACATGCCCACACACACACACGCGCACACACACGCACGCACACGCACACACACATACAAGTTTTTTTAACGACAAAACTAGAGCAAATAGATTGTTAATTATCAACTATTGGATGCCAAACATGTTTTTTAATTCTGACATATAGTCTGAGAGAGGAAATCCACTACATTTTTCCATTAGCAGCAAGGGATCTTTTATATGCACCATCCAAAAGACAGGATAGCCCAATGGGCTTACCGACTGGGATCGATCCTAGACCGAACTGGCATCAAGCGAGCGCTTTACCACTGGGTTACGTCTCGCCCGAGAGAGAGAGAGAGAGAGAGAGAGAGAGAGAGAGAGAGAGAGAGAGAGAGAGAGAGAGAGAGAGAGAGAGAGAGAGAGAGAGAGAGAGAGAGAATTTTTTTTTTTTTGTATCGTAAATATCATATATTAGGAATAAAAATTGTATTATGCGAGCCTCTGGCAGTTCATAATATTCGTGGGTGGTTGTTTTTAAACACACGGTTCGACATGCCGTTTTTTTTAAAATGCGTACAGCGGTTTATTTCGATTTTGATTTAAATGGTACATCATCGTATCCGTAGCTCGAACTCTGTTGAAAATCACAATGACGCAGTAAAATGTTTCGCCAATCACAGCGCTCGATTCCGCGTTTACGTGAGATGTTGCATACCTAACACGTTATGGCGACGTGTTAAAAAGTGAAAAATGTAAAAACAAATTCTGGTCAAGAAATAGTTTTGTGTATTAGGGTTTTTAAAAATAAATAATACATTTATTTACAATAAAAATAAAGTTTGTTGAACTTAAAATAGTTTATTACATTGTATGTATGATAGCTGGCGTACCTGTAAAAATATCGTGAATAAATCGTGGATAAAATATTGAAAATCGAATCGAAGAAAATAAGAAAACGAATGGTGACGGCCTCTCAAAAGACAATATGGTTTACGGAAAATATCCCACAATGGGTATCTCCGCCACTCTGTTCCACCAAGTGATCTTAGAGCCACCAGGGGTGCTGCGTTCTTGGGTTCACATCCGAAAATGCTTGTAATGGAACATGGTATATATGCTTTTAACCAAAAGTGCACTATGTCTTCGTTAACTGCCCCACTATATCTTAAGTGCATACGGTAGTTATCCACTTAAAGTGATCTTTGGGCTAAGATCGCTTCGTGGAACGGGGCCCTGGGATGACAAGATTTACTACTGTGACGGAGGACAGGGGTCTTAGTACGCGTGTAACGCAGAATCTTAACAGTATTCCGGTGTGAGACATTAGCGCGACAGAATCCTGACAGTACGATTCCGAGACAACGGACGTGTTTCCACTATGATTGTACGTAACAGACTAAAAGGTGTGAGACCTAAGCACTCCTAACAGTACGATTCCGAGACAACGGACGTGTTTCCTGTATGACTGTACGTAACAGACTAAAAGGTGTGAGACCTAAGCACGACAGAATCCTAACAGTACGATTCCGAGACAACGGACGTGTTTCCTGTATGACTGTACGTAACAGACTAAAAGGTGTGAGACTTTAGCGCGACAGAATCCTAACAGTACGATTCCGAGACAACGGACGTGTTTCCTCTATGACTGTACGTAACAGACTAAAAGGTGTGAGACTTTAGCGCGACAGAATCCTAACAGTACGATTCCGAGACAACGGACGTGTTTCCTCTATGACTGTACGTAACAGACTAAAAGGTGTGAGACTTTAGCGCGACAGAATCCTGACAGTACGATTCCGAGACAACGGACGTGTTTCCTCTATGACTGTACGTAACAGACTAAAAGGTGTGAGACTTTAGCGCGACAGAATCCTGACAGTACGATTCCGAGACAACGGACGTGTTCCCTCTGTGACTGTACGTAACAGACTAAAAGGTGTGAGACTTTAGCGCGACAGAATCCTGACAGTAAGATTCCGAGACAACGGACGTGTTTCCTCTGTGACTGTACGTAACAGACTAAAAGGTGTGAGACTAGCGCGACAGAATCCTGACAGTACGATTCCGAGAGAACGGACGTGTTTCCTCTATGACTGTACGTAACAGACTAAAAGGTGTGAGACTTTAGCGCGACAGAATCCTGACAGTACGATTCCGAGACAACGGACGTGTTCCCTCTATGACTGTACGTAACAGACTAAAAGGTATGAGACTTTAGCGCGACAGAATCCTAACAGTAAGTAAAGTTTGTTTTATTTAACGACGCCGCTAAAGCACATTGATTTTTTATCTTATCATCGGCTATTGGACGTCAAACATATGGTCATTCTGACACTGTTTTTAGAGGAAACCCGCTGTCACCACATAGGCTACTCTTTTTACGACAGGCAGCAAGGGCTCTTTTATTTGCGCTTCCCACAGGCAGGATAGCACAAACCATGGCCTTTGTTGAACCAGTTATGGATCACTGGTCGGTGCAAGTGGTTTACACCTACCCATTGAGCCTTGTGGAGCACTCACTCAGGGTTTGGAGTCGGTATCTGGATTAAAAATCCCATGCCTCGACTGGGATCCGAACCCAGTACCTACCAGCCTGTAGACCGATGGCCTGCCACGACGCCACCGAGGTTGGTCCTAACAGTAAGATTCCGAGACAACGGACGTGTTTCCTCTATGATTGTACGTAACAGACTAAAGCCCAGTTCTCACTTGAACGATTTTTCGTACAACTGCGGTGCGACTAAAAGATTGTACAGCCGTGCGATTCCTGTACGAATTACCTAGGTCCCCCCCCCCCCCCCACCCCCTCGCGCAGTCTCACTTGTGCAACTGCCATGCGACTGCCTTTCTGCACCGGGCTCGCATACGCTCGCATGAGATTTGCACAGGTTGCACGACAGTTGAACGGAAGTCTGATGGATGTCGCACGGGAGTCGCAGGGGGTCCGCTGGGAGTCGCACATCTCGTCTCCCTTAAGACTTACGTACGACTCCCGTGCGACCTATCATACTGCCGTGCGTCTGCTGTGCAACCTCTATACGACCAATGCGAACTGTGCGAACCTAGAGACAGCCGTACGATAATTTTAAACATTTGAAAAATGTCGCACCGGCATGCGACATGTCCGAAATACACACGACACCCCTACAACGTGTGCGAATCATCAACATACTGCCGTGCGACTCCCGCACGCCCTGTACGATTTGGTGGTCGCACGGAATACGCGTAGAAAATCGTTCAAGTGAGAACGGGGTTTAAAAGGTGTGAGACTTTAGCGCGACAGAATCCTAACAGTAAGATTCCGAGACAACGGACGTGTTTCCTCTATGACTGTACGTAACAGACTAAAAGGTGTGAGACTTTAGCGCGACAGAATCCTAACAGTAAGATTCCGAGACAACGGACGTGTTTCCTCTATGACTGTACGTAAGAGACTAAAAGGTGTGAGACTTTAGCGCGACAGCATCCTAACAGTAAGATTCCGAGACAACGGACGTGTTTCCTCTATGACTGTACATAACAGACTAAAAGGTGTGAGACTTTAGCGCGACAGCATCCTAACAGTAAGATTCCGAGACAACGGACGTGTTTCCTCTATGACTGTACGTAACAGACTAAAAGGTGTGATACGCCCACTACTTATTGCGGTTCATTGTGAAACGCGGCTGAGTTGACAGAGCAATAACAAATTGGAATTTAGCTTCTTGCCTAAAAGTGCACTGGTCAGATGAGTGTCATGTCTCACTGCATGTCGTTGTGAGAAGAACGTTAAAAACGAAAACTGTGCATTGTTCGACTGACAAACGTATTTTGATGTATAAATTGTAACATTTACATACGGGTATCCTTTGTTTGAAACATCATTGTTTGAAAATGCTTGTAAAATACGAGAATGTGAGTAACAGGTGTTCGTGTCAGACGTCTCTACTGACGTCATATGATTGTGGACTAAGGAAAGTTAAAAACAACTGATGGGCGGCCAAAACATGGAGACAAGAATATGCAACTAAAGGTGTAAATATGAACGAAAATTATTTGACAGCAAATACAAATGTTAGCTTGAATTAGCTCATTTTAATAGTATCTACGCTATTTTTATATTATTGTAAAGTTCTTTCCTTTATTGTTAAATTGGCTTAAAATATTCATTAATATTATATTTTATTTTGAAGCTATACACATCCCCAGGTCAAATAAATATAGCTTTTTGGGACGGAACTACGTTTACACTAGTTATGATCAGCAAATGAATATTATATTTTTGACAGTTACTTATTCTTTACTTTCTTGTTCACTGTTTTGATTTTTTAAAACCGTTTTAAAGACAATTTTTATTTTATAAATAAGAAATAAATTAAAAACTATTTTGTTTTGGTGTATAGATATTGTAGACAACAAACTACTGAACACGTGTGGATATACTACTTTAGAAAACTGTAAACTTGAGAATTTTGTGTTCATGTGGATTGCAGTATAAATAAAATAACTGGTTACTGTCTTAAGATATTGACGTTATCCTACCTACATGTTGGCCGAATGGCGACTGCCGCACAGCACAGCCTCACGGCATTCGCGATACACACCTTCGCAGGATAAAGCCAATATCGTATGACAGTAACTACTTATTCTCTATATAACACAAAAATATAAGCCAACAAAGAAACACTATTTGTTTTCAAATATATTAATGCATGAATCGTAAACTCGCGCACTGAAAGTCAAATATAAATATATATATATATATATATATATATATATATATATATATATATATATAAATATATATATATATATATATATATATATATATATATATAATATATATATATATATATATATATCATAAACTATAACCAATCTGATCGGGTTTTCAATCCGTTAACATTACGTTGGTAGCTATGAGCTATCTGCTATTGGCTGATTCACATACTACACCGTAACCGTAGGCTTTTTATCTTAATAAATGAATTAACTAGTGCTCGGTATTCGGTCTGAAAATGGTATTCGAATATTCGATGGAAATGATGAGCGAATATTCGAATATTCGAATACTAACTGAACAACAACTGACTCATCAAACTAACGGGTGTTTTATAGTTTGAATTGTGTGATGGACTGTTAATAACACCAAAAAAAGCAAGTTACGATTTATTTAACAACACTAAGACACATTACAAGATGACAATAACGTGCATGACAAGAATACGTATAGAATACCTATAGTCAACAATGAACACCAGGGCCCGTGCTTATCAATCTTAAAGTCTAGACTTTAATAAAGTTCAGACTTTAACGTAATGCTATTTGAATGGCGTTGCCATGACATTAAAGTCTGCCTGAATTTCAACGAAAATACCCATATCTGCATAACAATTTTTTTTCATATAATTAGCATTTCTACAAAACAGCCTATAATGGTTGTAAACGAATCACTACGCATTTTTACATGGATTACAACTAATTCTAAGGGTAGAATGATGGAAATACATGGTAAAAAGGTCTCAGGTTAACACATTTTGCGCGAATATCTGTATCATTGTTTTGAGGGTTTGCCCCGTCTCGTACGCTTATGACTACATCTCATTTAGAGTAATTTTTCCCATAAGACGTAAGCAAAAATAAACCCAGATATTCGAATACTTGAAAATAATATTCGAATATTTCTAATAGTAAATTAGCGAGCGAATATTCGAATATTCGGACCGAACACTAGACTTTTAAAACGCACGAAGTACTTACCGATATCATTTATATTAAAAAGAAATCAACGAGAAAGCTGTTACGTAATAAGTGAAATTACAGTTATATATAATACTGAATTATTAATTTCACGTTTCAGTTGAGAAACATGAGAAAATTCAATATCAACCTAGAAAAGGCCAGATATGTACAGGTCAGTTTGAGGATTAAAACCGCTTGAGCTGAGTTAACCGTGGTATACGAAAACAGCCGATCAATAAAATATTTATATCGAGATTAAATTTCAGGTTTAAAGTTCCAAGTGTGATTAACTAAAAAAATATATAATTGATTACTAAAACGTTCATAAAATATAGGGAAAATGTAGCCTATATATATTTTTAAGTGCATTAAAATTAGAAGTAAATCTGAACTGACGCAAACGCAAAAATCGAAGGGTTTAAAAATGGTCTATTTTCACAACGTTTGTGACGTTACATAAATTGGTAGCAAGACCGAGATTTATATTTGTGATGATGAAGAACACGCACAGCTGCTATCTCCACTGTTAGCCGGTGAACAACGAGGTCGTGACGGGTTTCCCAAAATACCACTTACATTTCGTTTTTTACAGAAATAGTTCAAATTTTTTTCTAGAACAACACACAACCTTATTGTTTCGACATTTATTTATAAATAAATACAATCCTGACTATTTTTGGAACTTTTTCTTACTTTCTCATTGGTAACAGGTGTGGTTTATTTTCATTGGTTTGCAACAATCCTGGAGTCAGTCTCTTTACATAGGAATGCCATGGTATGTCCTATCCTGTTTGTGGGATGGTGCATATAAAAAACATCCCTTGCTACTAATGGAAAAATGTAGCGGGTTTCCTCTCTAAGACTATAATTATGTCAACATTACCAACTGTTTGATATCCAATAGCCGATGATTAATAAATCAATGTGCTATAGTGGTGCAGGGCTCGACCTTAGTGGTAGCCCGGAGTGTTTTGGTACCCATTTGTAGCTCGGGCTACCAGATATCTAAACCTAGTAGTCCGCTGGGCTACTAGATTTTTGGCACATCCAGTTACTCTGCAATCAACAAGACGCTGAAACACCAACAAAAAAAAACCCCACCTAAAGTAACATGTTTAAATAAAAGTAAACGATTTTGCTTTTTTCTCTCTTTTTTTAAATTTATTACAATTATGGGGCTACCAATTTTTACTGACGGCTACCAGATTTTATAACCTGGTAGCCCGGTGGGCTACCAACTGAAAAAAGTTAAGGTCAAGGCCTGCACTGGTGTCGTTAAACAAAATAAATTTTAACTTGGTTTAAACAATATTTATTAGCAAATCAAATTTGGGATTGGCCAACAGGCAAGTGCCTATATTAAGGCCTCTCCCTACATTTAACAAATATACATGTTATACATCAAGATGGCTAGAACAATATTACAAAAAAGATAACACGGATAGTGGGGGAATAGAAGAGAGGAGTGTGTAGAAGAAACAAAGAATAAATAGCAAACAGTTATAATGGTTAAATGGTTAATTGATCTCGAAACGCTTACTATTAATAAGAAAATTCTGAACATAATTAAATATAGAGATATTATCTTGCACACTTAAATTTGAATCTCCAAATAGCAAAGTATGACACTTGAGATTATAATAGTTCAGTAAATGGGTATTGCGAGCTGCAGCATATATTGGGTAAAAACATAAAACATGTTCTGCATCTTCAACTGGATGGCTACAAATACAAGAAGGAGTATCTGTCACATGTCGTACAAATTTGTGACCATTCAAATCACTGGTACCCAAACGGAGTCGGCTATGTAGAATCTGTTGCCATCTATCATCTTCATAGAAATAAGATGGAACAGCAGGGTCGTGTTTGTTCATTTGTATTTTAAAAAATTTTAATGAAGAAGAATTTCTAATATCAGGCAACAGATTGTTCCATAATTTTATAGCAGAAGGAAAGAAGCAGTTCGAAAACAATTTTGTTCGACAAAAATATGTTTGTAGGTTCTCCGCATTACGCATATAGTATTCATTATGTTCTGCAGCTGAGCGAGGTAGTTGTAAGTTTAAAATTTGGTAACATGTTATTTGAAAGTTTATACATCATACAGAGTTTGTGTCGCTTCCTCCTTTCTAGTAAAGATATGAAACCGATTTCTCTATATAACAACTGGTGAGATGTTCCTCTAACAACACCACAAATTGTACGAAGATCATCTAATTGGAGAGACCGGCCTCGGTGGCGTCGTGGCAGGCCATCGGTCTAAAGGCTGGTAGGTACTGGGTTCGGATCCCAGTCGAGGCATGGGATTTTTAATCCAGATAATACCGACTCCAAACCCTGAGTGAGTGCTCCGCAAGACTCAATGGGTATGTGTAAACCACTTGCACCGACCAGTGATCCATAACTGGTTCAACAAAGGCCATGGTTTGTGCTATCCTACCTGTGGGAAGCGCAAATAAAAGATCCCTTGCTGCTAATCGGAAGAGTAGCCCATATAGTGGCGACCGCGGGTTTCCTCTCAAAATCTCTATGGTCCTTAACCATATGTCTGACGCCGTATAGCCGTAAATAAAATGTGTTGAGTGCGTCGTTAAATAAAACATTTCTTTCTTTCTAATTGGAGATTTTCAAGGCCTGATATATAGTACAGTTGTCCTAAATTATATTTGCATAGTCAAATATGGGAAGAATAAACGATCTGTATATTTGTTTCTAATGCCTTTCTAGATAATCTAAATTTAACTTTACAACGGGTCATAGATTTGTAGGAATAATTCAAATGACTTGTGTACAGAAATACGTTGATAGCTATCAGCCATTGTTTTGCTAAGCAATTTATCTCTCATTTGACACGAATATTGATGAAACACAAGCACTATGCTACTATAAATACAATATTAAAAAAACACTTTAAAAAGCACTTAATCCTCATTCCATTAAAAGTTTCAGCTGTGTTCAATTATATCACTTTTTGCTACGAATCAGAATAAAAACTCTCCTGTTTCAAAGATATTTACTATTAAAAACATTGAAAACTGTTTTATCCTTGTTAAAGTGTTTTTTATCTAAACGCACCATATTTGCTTATAGAATTAAAACAGTTCTTATTATAGCTACAAATGATAACACTAAATTACGTTACTTTTCGATGATATGCCGTAAGCAAAGCTGCACTTAAAAAACATAGAACCAGATGCAGCTGGAAAAACAAACCCTTCGTCACTGGCCCACATAAACTGAACAATGTTCAAGCAAATTCGTCATCCGGGCTCTAAACAAAACAGCACCTGAGGAGCATTCGATTTCTGCTGAGAAAATGATCTGGGAAGTATATAATTTCTACACATCACGATGAGTGTAAATGTTGCCCCGCGGCCACTACATAAATTAAAGTGATCAGCTGCAATTGTGGCGATCTTGAAGGCTTGTGTCCAACTGATTCTAACCGTCTTAACAGCCTGTCTTGAGACGCACGAGAACATGTTTTATTACGCGCCCTACAAGGACTCTTAGAACTGTATGCACTTATTTCCAACGGGTCATAGAAGAGCGGACCAGCCTCGATGGTGTCGTGGTTAAGTCATCGGACACAAGGCTGGTAGATACTGGGTTCGCAGCTCGGTACTGGCTCCCACCCAAAGGAGAAACCACACCTGGACTGTTCATCGTTTTATATTATAAATAAAAACGCTCATAAAAGCAATATGCATATATACTTTTCGAAGTAATTATACACAGATGTTCAGACAGTGTGTGACCGACGTACATCGTTTTGGTAGGTACGTCCGTCACACTAAACATTGTCATGAATATGGTCAAACAAACTTAACTAAACGTGTTAAAATACACTGACAGGACATTTACCTGAACCAATCCCAGTATTGAACAATTCAGGTAAGTTAAGGTTTGTTTTGTTTAACGACACCACTAGAGCACATTGATTAAATAATCATCGGCTATTGGATGTCAAACATTTGATTATTCTGACACGTAGTCATCAGAGGAAACCCGCTACATTTTCCCTAATTCAGCAAGGGATCTTTTATATGCACTTTCCCACAGACAGGACAGCACATACCACGGCCTCTGACCAGTTGTGATTCACTGGTTGGAACCAGAAAATGCCCAGTCAGCTGAATGGTTCCATCGAGGTGCTTCAATCCGGCGACGCAAACACCTCAAGCAAGCACTCACCCGACAGAGCTAAATCCCATCCCAATTTAAGAAATACAGATCTTTATTCTGTTGATGGGGACATATTAGTACATGCTCTGTAATGAAGTTATCATCTTTATTGTGTTGATGGGGACATATTAGTACAGGCTCTGTAATGAAGTTATCATCTTTATTGTGTTGATGGGGACATATTAGTACACGCTCTGTAATGAAGTTATCATCTTTATTGTGTTGATGGGGACATATTGTGTTCATGGGGACATATTAGTACAGGCTCTGTAATGAAGTTGTCATCTTTATTGTGTTCATGGGGACATATTAGTACATGCTCTGTAATGAAGTTATCATCTTTATTGTGTTCATGGGGACATATTAGTACACGCTCTGTAATGAAGTTATCATCTTTATTGTGTTCATGGGGACATATTAGTACACGCTCTGTAATGAAGTTATCATCTTTATTGTGTTGATGGAGACATATTAGTACACGCTCTGTAATGAAGTTATCATCTTTACTGTAAGGCTATAATAAGTCTAACCTACTAAATAAAGCTTTAGGTGGGTCTGGGGAGCAGGGAATAATTATAATGTGAGATTTCTGTTAATATACATTATACAGTTAAAAAACATTCTAAACAATCCCAATGAAAGAATAATTAATAAACACGGAGAAGGTATTGTCTCGTGGAAATGTTCGTAAGATACATGTAATGACGTAGAAATGTTCGTAAGATACATGTAATGACAATGTCAAGACCTTAAAAAGTTATTTTCAAATTTCAGACTGTCCCCAAAATAGTTTACAATATATTAAACTGATGGTGGGGGCGAGGATGTTATAAATATGACTACCTATATGATTACTAGCAATAACGGTAGGTAGGTTCTAATCAAACACCTCAATTTGATCCCACCCTGGTCCCAAGATTGTGGGTTTTCTTAAAAGAAAAGGGGATTTAAGAAAACATAGATAAAAAAATATAGACAAATGAACAGGTGTGCAAATAATAGTGTGAAAACATGGATCTAGTTGAGCGTTCGCCTGATGTTCTGAAGTCATAGAACTGGAACACCCCCCCCCCCCCCGTGGATCCTTATTTTTTCCCATTCCAACCAATCCCTCACAATCGGTTGTATATTAAAGGTCATGATATGTGCTGTCATATATGTGGGGAGTGCATGGGAAATGTAACAAATATCCTTTGAAAATTGTGTTAGAAGTATCAAATGTTTGACATCCAATTGCCGATAATTAATTATTAATCAATCAATTCACGCCCGTCACACATTTTATGTACGTCCGTCACAATATTAACCATGTATCAGTTAGGTCCAGTTACTTTATTACATTTTGAATATGCAGTGATGCTTTTCCCTGATGGTCAGACTGTATGTAGAGTTTGTTTGTTTAACGACACCACTAGAGCACATTGATTTATTAATCACCGGCTATTGGATGTCAAACATTTGGTAATTTTGACAAATAGTCTTAGAGAGAAAACCCGCTACGTTTTTTCCATTAGTAGCAAGGGATCTTTTATATGCACCATCCCACAGACAGGATAGCACACACCACGGCCTTTGATACCAGTCGTGGTGCACTGGCTGGAACAAGAAATAGTCCAATGGACCCACCGACGGGTATTGATAGACTGTATGTAAAAATAGGAATTTGTTATGTGAGTACTAACAATTCACAGAATTTTGACAACATGTTGATGACACTGACTTTTCATTAATTCTGCATGTACGTCCATCACACGCCTTTCCAATATTTCTGTCAATTTTTTTAAATATATTATTCAGGAGCCTAATATACAACTCTAACTAATGGTTAAATGAAGCCATTATCAACTTTCCTATTTTTATTTACTTTTTAACTATTTAGTATTTTAGCTGTCCATTGTGTACGTCCGTCAAAATGGAATTGTCCAGTAGTGGAAGAGAACCGGTATTTCAACGTAATTGTAGTTTAAAACAATATTGGCATATTTTAAACGTAACTATCACAACGAATCGATGCAGTAGCATTAACACATAAATACCTGTGGTACTCTCCTGTGCCCAGGTGTTTATGGCTTTGATCACCGACAAAGTACGTGGCTAATTAGTACAAACTATGTAGATTACAAAATCTTAAACAAGGTGTACATTAATTATTCATAAATGAGAAACACTTTTTGTACTAAAATACAATATAGTAATCAACCACAGAACGCGATCATTGAAAATACATAAATAATGCAGTTTAATTGAAAAATATCTGAACATTGCTATAAATAATTTGTCTAATTTTTTTTTGTCTTGTGTAGCAGTGTCGTTTTGGCTTCGTCTGAGAGATGGGACGAAAGTATTTCCAATTTTTCATCTTGGTATATTGAAAGAAAAAAATAAGGGACACTTGGTATTGTAGATACATTTCTGTTAGCGTCGTAAAGTGAATAAAGTACGCAGATGTATTATAGGATTATTAGTAATGTGAGACTGACAGTCCTTAGGATGCTTGCCCTCTGAATAGGCCCCCACCAATGATACCAGTTAGCTACGAGCCTGCAGATCAGTGTATATAATCGTACCCCGGGTATTGCGATCTGAGTTCAAAACACTAACGCATGGAAGTAAGTTATTTCCCGTTTTCTTTGATCTGGAACTGTTTTATGTCGAACAATGTTATTCGAGTACTAGCTAGAAGGTCCTTTGAAATGATAGATCCTCTGTAATACCCACATTATAACGATTGCTCAACGTCAGTTTCACAATACCCCGAGAAAAATGTCTATTAAAATTATGTATCTTTTGGAATATTTGTTTAGTCCTCTGTAATACACACATTATAACGATTGTTCATCGTCAGTTTCACAATACTAGCAACATGGATCCAAAACGTTACATATGAATGATCCTCAGATTACATCAAACATGCTGTAGAAGCTGTGCATTGAAAATTATGTACTGTTCGATATTTTTGTGTTTTGTTACATCTGTTGGTGGGAACAGATATTTGATAACAGATATTTGTTAACACAAATACGTTTGCTGACAATTTCAAAACATACGACTGGCTGCTCCTAGGTGATGACCAATGCCATACATCCAATGACAAAAACAGCACCATCGAAATCGATTGCACTGTGACGTATAGTTAACCTGGCAATCAATCAGTCTATGGCGCGTACGTTAGACAAGGGCTGTAAATAACTTTTAGTCGAAAAAGATGTTAAAATTTGTTTAAAACCTGGGTTTTTTTAGAATATGTAAGAAACAGAATACTACATTTGTATCCGTTAGATACCATTTATCTTACAACTCGTTGTTTAAAAACGTATTCAGCCCGTTTTAGCTAGTTAGATACGTTTTAAAAGAACTCGTTTTTTAGATACATGCACGTTTTAAAACAACTCGTAAGATAAATGGTATCTAACAGCCACTCGTGTAGTATTCTCTATATAGCCCCAACACTACGATGTGCCGTATATGGAAATCGAGTGGTGTACCGCATGTAGAAAATATTCAGTGTACTTCAGTGTGTTATTTGTTTATCACAAACTGATGACAATGTAGTCTATGATCTATATTCACAAAATAAGAACACTAAACAATAGTAATTGATATTAAAGCTAGAAAACATGTTGATTCCGCGCATGATTGTAACAGTTTTATTTTATATCTTTTCGGAAATGGTACAATGATTTATAGGTGGCTATCCTGTGAAGTATATTATTAAACGTTTACTGAAATAAATAAGTCAACATTCAATCACAGTCCGAATATTTAAAAAGATATTTAAGGTATCAAAGTGAATAAGAAACAATTTAAAAATAGTCAAATATGTTCATTGATAGCGTGAAAAATATATCGGTTGAACACACATAGGCCCAGATGTGCGCGCATATCTGCTCGCCTATACACGCACACAGAAAGCACACACGAAAACACACACACGCACGCACGCACACACACACACAAGCCACTGAATTGCTAAATGGATTAGCTTACGATTTAAACACAATAAAGGCGTTATTACATGAACCATGTGAGCCAAATAAAAGAGGCCAAAGCAGAAAACTACGGGAAGAGGCTGCAGTCATGGCTATCGTACCAGGGCGACAGGATCAATAAGATCAAAGTAACATCTTGCTACACGAAAGAGACGAAATAGACGCATTCAAACACGAAAGTAAAGTTTGTTTTATTTAACGACGCCACTAAAGCACATTGATTTTTAATCTGGTCGGTGCAAGTGGTTTACACCTACCCATTAAGTCTTGCAGAGCACTCACTCAGGGTTTGGAGTCGGTATCTGGATTTAAAATCTCATGCCTCGACTGGGATCCGAACCCAGTACCTACCAGCCTGTAGACCGATGGCGTAACCACAACGCCACCGATGCCGGTCTCAAACACGAAAGAGACGGAATAGATGCATTCAAACACGAGACGGAATAGACGCATCGAAACACGTAGACCGAAGACTAGAACTTTGACAAAATTATTCAATAAATCTGAATCTAATCTGAGACTAACAGACTCCATCATGTGGGATAGAAAAAGTACACCTGAGGTGGTGGGAATTTCGACGAGGCTTACCACTGGGCTACGTCCCGCTCCTGAACAGGGAAATACAGTCTAAACATAGCTAGAGCTTGTCTTGATTGCCATGAGGAACGTGCGTTTGTAGAATTATCAAACATACATGTTGGGGTATTTGGATCATCACAACCACTTCAGGTGTACGAAAATTAATATTCTAAATAATTAAATGTAAGTATTTCTAATTTAACTAATAGTGAAAAATATGGTTTAGTGTTTAAATACTAGGATCTGTCCCTTTAAGAGCACCATTTTAATAACTACTGATGGTGCTAATTGACTTTCTTGTGGGATGGTTGGAGGCTGCAGGCATAGTAACACGCATTCATCATCTGTGTTTCAGTCTCAAGCACCGCTTTCCAGATTGAAGCCCCTACAGATGACACTGTTTAACATGTTCTTCAAACAGCTGTGAAGACTGTATATTAGGCTTTATGGACTGCAATGGAAACGATACCACTCACTACACCAATGGGTTATGTCTCTACTGTTAATGTTAGTACTAAACCAAATAACTTCCGGTTGGATCAAAGTTTGTGCACTCAACTTTTGATAGAGAAGTGAACACCACAAGTCCTGTGATTGGTGATTGGTGGTAAAAAGTAGCCTTGTGCTTGAAACATGTATCGGGTACCTGTACAAAAAAACAAGTACTCGAATTTTGTGCGGAACTAGGATAGTTATAGAGGCTATCCGTTATCTCCGCTTGAACCCCTTTTTTCTGATTCACTTTAATGGTGAGTGGTGGTAGTATTTATATCCGTGGCGTTTATGTCGATTGATACGCTGCAGATACGAGTTTTAGCCACATATGTTACTATTGTCGTCTATGGGATTTGATTTGGTAGTATACACCCTATAATATGCAGAATCCGTGGTGATAAGACTCCTTGCTGCTTTATCGCAAGATGCTTAAATACGATGCCTCGAGTGTTACAGCAAGGGGTCTTTGACAGAAATGACCTTTGATAAATCAATCATGGGGCACAGTTGGAATGGGAAAACCCCACTGGGGCCATCGAGAAATATCGGTTCTGTGACCCATCGTACTTGACTGGAGCGCTCTACCACTGAGCTACCAGCCTCCTGAAGATAATAAGAGTACAGTCATTAATTAAAGGTGGAATCTGTGTCGAGCTGTGTAGGAGAGACTATCCAGGAAGGTCTACCTCGAGCATGTTCCGGTGGAGTTTAATTGCCGTTATGGCTAAAATCACCATGAATGTCCATCTAAGAATAGTTTGTAATTCAAGAAGCAGCATCCATTCACATTAGTCAACCGTTTGATGTGCTAGAGATTGAAACAGATCATTGTGCCGATTGCGAGCCATACGTGTGGATCAAAGTTAGCCTCAGTGGTTATAACCTTCTTGGATAACAAGTGGAATTGTTGTTTATTCTGATATTAATGGACAAGAACACGAAAAAAAACCCCTTTTTTGTTTAATGAAAAGAGCTCATAGGATTTGTTAATTCAAATAACTGATACATCCATATCCTAAAAAACAACAACCAAAAACAACAACCGAAATAAAACAAGCAAAACAACAAGCAAAACACAACACTTCTTGACCCATCGTAGTTTTTACAGTCGAAGGATTTCCATTAGAGAGTATAAAGTCTCAACTACACTGTATCACTTGAAACTACAACACATTCTCAACTACCCAATATTTTATCACTTTTAGTATTTCTATTTGTGCATATGAATTACGTTTCACATACAACGTGTTGAGAATCGGTTAGAATTTCATCATCGATTATAATCGGTTTACACCAATCAATCAGTTTCACAAATCGCTAATTATACCTTTCATGACTAGTTAGGTTTGTCTTCTTTAAGGCCGTTGCACACATACGCGACACGCCACAGCAACAGGCCAAGCAACAGCAAAGTAACAAGATTTTATGGTGTGGCCTTGTGTGCGAGACCAAAGTCACGCAACAAAACGCTGCTTAGCTATGGCGCGGTCACAGGCAACGTGTGTGGAACGGAATAGAACCAGTCCTATTTTTTGGGACAAGTAGCGTTGTTGCAGCCTATCAGAACACGGGGAAAAGTTCAGGGTCACTAAACGCATGGTGTGGCGATTCTTTCATACGAAGATTTTGCTAAACTGACCGAGTTGTTTCTATACAAGTCTTCAGGAAAATCACGATCGAGACAAAGAATGCGAGTAGCACATTTATTATTTATACATCTATTTTTAAATTGTTAAAAAAAGAAAGCAAAAACTCCCTGAAACTATAGTTCGTGACACGATGACAACATTATTTTGACTTTATGCACAATAAATATAAAATAGTTTACCATAATTTCATTTCAGTTTTCTTTTTATTTCTGTTTTTAAATTAAGATGCAATATTGTTGGAAATGCAAGGCAGTTATTTTCTCCAGATATTTTCCATATATGGGACAAGAGTTTTAAGTTTGTTATGCATCGTGGAAGCACGCTGTTGATTGTGTGTGCGACAAAAAGGTGGCAAGCCACAACGACACTAACGCAATGACGCCTGTTGTGTGGCCTGTTGCTGTGGTGCGTTGCCTGTGTGTGCAACGGCCTTTATGTACAAATTAAAACAAATACCAACCCCAATATGTTTACATCAGTTCCATCATCTAAATAGGAGAAAATTACAATGAACCTTTTCCGCGACAATCGCTTACATAGATGTTAGTAATCGATAACCACGTCTCGCGTCTTACTTGGAAACGTTTTGTAGACATTATGCCGACACTATTGTGTTATCATATTTACTTTTTGTGTGACTTTTCCCAAGTACTTTTAACCATTTCATTTGTTGGTATTGAATTTTATTATTGGAACACAGCTTGTTTAATAGAAATCTAAATTTACCATAACTATACACAAGAGACCAGCTGTGATTCGTTGCACGGTTAATTAATTTTTAATGTAAATGATTCCAAATATCAAAGTAGTTCAGCTAAACTAAACGAAATGTGTTCAGTATTTTTTTAAATATAATACACAATACACAATTAATTATGAGGTATTTTTTTATGATACATTTTTTTTAGCTCCAGTAATATGAGAAAATTCTATATTTATTAGATAGTTTTACGGAAAATTTCAGATTATGGATGTGTAGACGCACCAAAAAGAATAGAACCCAGAAATCCTAATTATATTTTGCTACAACCAGAAGTGGTGTAAAAGACAATTCAACACGAATTACTTATAAAAAGAATACACACTGATCCACGTCTTTCCGAGTTGGTGTGTTTTATATTGGGGTTAGTCAGGAAGGTGTTCTAGGAAAATCTAGTCATATCCAGTACGTAATTGGGCAAACTTGGCTATCCCACGGGACACACCGTACTCTTCAATATATATATATATATATAGCAATGAATGTGGCGGGATGTAGCGCAATGGTAAAGGGCGCGCTTAATGCGCGGTCGGTCTCGGATCGATCCCCGTCGCTGGGCCCATTGGGCTACTTTTCGTTCCAGCCAGTGCACCACGACTGGTATATCAAAGGCCGTGGTATGTGCTATCCTGTCTGTGGGATAGTGCATATAAAAGATCCCTTGTTACTCAAAGAAAATTTTTGCGGGTTTTAAGATTATATATCAAAATGACCAAATATTTGACATCCAATAGCCGATCATGAATAAATCAATGTGCTCTAAACAAAACGAACTTTAAACTTTTTAACTATCAATGAACTTTTATAAAAAAATTCCCACTGAACTTGCTAAACATGTTGTCGCTTGATGGCAAACTTTGATAATGCGGATGCCTTCAAAATTATTCTAGTCCATCCAGATGTCTACCATTTTGACCGTCGCAAAAAGCTCGTGTGTAATAGTTCAAGCACTAATATACTAACACAGAGTAATGTTTCTTTTAACACTGTGTAGGTTATCCTTACTGGATGTTAAATGAAGGAACAGAAGTCACAAGTTGGTGATATAGTTTCTATTTTCCTTTTCAGCATAAAACATGATCAAGACGTTAACAACATAGTGATACAGATACTATATAAGTCTCAGCTCCTATAACTGATACTTCCATGCCCTTAACCCTCACTCGCACCCAAAACAACAACATTGTATCGTCATGGTATCCTGTGCAATTTCCTGAACGCCACACAAAGAAGGTCCATTCTTCAACCAGTAAAGTACTCCTAGAGTCATACGTTACTAAAAATCTTCACAACAGACCTTTTTCACATTCAAATTGCTCATTCTCAAATACGTATTTACTCGGAAACGCTTACAGGGATTTTTCGTAAGATTACGCAACAGAACCTGTAGGAGGGTATTGGAAGATGTTATACTGTAATTTGAGCAAATTAAATAGTCTACCAAACAAAAGTAGATTAGACTATTAAAAAAAAACCCCACACATTTATTAAGGATGAAAAGTATGTGTTGCAGGAAACATTCAATGAACGTTTGTGGTGTTCCGCCAAATGCTTGTTCTACCAAACGTAATACTGGCTCAGAAACAGTTCATAACAATATGGCCACTAGTAGAACTGGTATAGTGATTGGGAAGGTGTAATGACTTGCACAGCGATCGCTTTCAAAGAAAAGTGAAAACGCAATGAAAATGCGAACGTTAAACAATGAAATGGCCCACATCTTCCAGGGTATATACTACCAAATCAAATCCCATAGACTACGCCAGTAACATATGTGGCTAAAACTGCAGCATATCAATCGACATAACCGCCACGGATATAAATACTACCACCCCTCACCCTTAAAGTGAATCAGAAAAAAATTGGGGGTCAAGCTACTCATTTCAACAATAGCGGGTAGCGTCTATGACTACCCTAGTTCCGCACCAAATTTTATTTAAGGTACCCCACACGTTTCAAGCGCAAGGCTACTTGACACAGTGGTACTAGATAAAATAAAATTGCATACATGTTTTTTCCCAGATGAAACTAATTGATGATAATTTTGAGTGTGTTGGTTGTAAAAACAGGACTTGTGGTGTTAATTGCTCTATCAAAACTTTAACCCAGCCCGAAGTTATTTGGTTTAGTACTACCTATACCGCGTTTCGTTTTTGGTTCAGTATTTCTGTATTTTTCTAAATAATGATTAACATATAACAGCATATAATAGTGTCTAAAATGTGTCATTGGAAGTAATATGTTATAGCTTACACTGCTAAATGTGATACAAACATAGTGTGAAATAGGTAAATAGCGGCCATTTTGAATTATTACGTCATCTGGCCAATAGGGGAAACTGCCAGGTTGGTCCTATATAAAGTGTTACTCTACACATGACATTCTAACTACAGGCAAAGTGGCATGTTAGTATCACATTGTACACTGTTATACTACTACATGTCACAAATCTACTACACTATAACGCTGATGGGGATTATGGTCCTTATCCAATTATTAACTGTCTTTTTGTCTTAAACGATTCCGATGTAATCTTTAGTAGGCCGTCTTTTCGCAGCCATTACACTGTCCGATATAAAACATACATCCATACTTCGTCAGTTTCGCATCTGTTATATCGCCTCGATGCAGTTTGATTCGACTAGGGACGTTACTCTTCGCGCGGATGTACAGATGGAATATTACTGTGAAATAGCTTTATTGCCATTTTGCTGATCGAAACCCAAATTTGTATAATGGTAACAGTTCCATCATGCGTGCAGTTACCGAAGCGGCTAGCATAGGTGTCTCAGTAGATGCTATTAAAAATGGATTGCATTACGTCGTTACATCGGCATTAATTTATTTACCTTCTAAAAACCTATTACAGGATAATACAGCATTCTGTCTATCCGACTCCAATATATTACTGCTTGAAACAATTACCGTAACATATATGTTTGGTTTTATGTGATAAGGACATACTCATTTTTGATGCTTGGCAATATTAATTTTTAAAATTTTAGTGTTAAGTTGGAAAGGTACAGAATCTGGACGACAAAACTGTATTCAGATATCAAAATCATAGCTCTGCATAAGGCAGAGTCGAAAGGTGCTTATGCAAAGACGAATGTGCCACATTTGACTGCTTGGAAAACTCTGTCTCTGTTGCTGGAAGTAAAAACAGCAGGGAGCCAAGGTCATCATTTGGCTGCGTTTAGGATATCCCTTCCATTATAGGTTATACAAATAGGAAATCAAGGTCAACATCTGACTGCTTGGAAAACTCTTATCTCTTTTGCATAGAGGATAAACAGCAGGGAAACAAGGCATTTGATTATTGCCTTTTTATACAGCACTGATTGCGACGACAGGCTTTGTCCTCCATAGTTGGGTTATCGCTAATGATATTTAGCAATCTATTTTTTCTTCTTCTAGTTTTAACTACACGCGACAGAGTACTATCTCAGACAGATCCCTGCTGTAAATTGCTTTTGCATGTAACGATTTCAAGTTCATCTGGGTACAAGTGTGTGATATATGTATGCCTTTCTATAACCAGGTTTGTCCTTCACAGTTGGGATGCACATACATGCATATTTTATGACTTTTTTCAATACAATATTTATAACAAAAAAAGAAAACGTTTTTTATAGTAATTTATAGAGGTTAAAGAATGATTTGTGAGTTGTTCTGTTTCTTCGTCTTCTACAAAATAACAATAAATAATTAGTTTCACTTTTCCAAACCATTATTCCATATTAAGGATTGTAAGCGTCTGCGTTAGGTACGGAGTAGATATCATCCAACACAATCTTATAATGAATTCTGGTCTGGTGTTGACAAACATTCGTTCTATGTTATATATTTCATCTTCTCTAATTATTGATCTTTGCATTTCACCTGCGTTTTATGGCGCGCTTGAATAAAAATAGTTCACTTTTAAGCTATAATATTATTTTACCATAGTGACAATATAAACTAAACATGCCCTGTTAAGCAATTTGCACTAGAAATATACATATGTATAGCTACCACTATAATAGTTGTCTAAAACTTTCTATATCAACATATTTTTTTATACAAACAGGAAGGATATAAGGGCGTCATGATTTGGTTTTGTAACGCTTTTCATTAAGAAACAAAGGTGTGTACAACAAACTAATCTATTTTGTAATTCCACGTAGGCGTACTTGAGTATATTGATCTTATTTCGAGTGAAACTAATCCTTTGACGAACACTCTACTATTGAATTAAAAGAAAATATTTTACAAAAAGTCAGGTTAGCTAACTGGAAAATATGTTGTGTTTACCTAAAATAGTTTTGAACTTTCCGAATAAATACCTACCAAATGGAAATAGCTATGAGGAAATAAGCAATGTACAAATGACAGACGTTGGTCGATGTCTGACATTTACACAACTATGGTTGTATTATTGAATACACACTACAACGATGAACTGATATTAAATAAACATTAGTCATTTACTTAGGGAAATTAAAAAAGAAAAGGTGAGTATTAATGCGAGAGAAAGAAAGAAAGGCAAAACCTGATGTACCGAAAGGTTTTTGTTTTTGTTTGTTTGTTTAGGTTCCCTGTCATATATTCAGGTATTGGAAAACGTCGGGGAAAATCACGTCATAACGCATCAAACGTATTTTCTGAAGTTTAAAATTACACCGAACCCCAAAGTAAATGTACAACTTCGTCGTGCATTGCTTTCATATCGCCCTACACCAGCTACCACGGCTCTTTGGGATAACAACAGACGCATGTGCAGAACATTGTGCAGGTGGGTGTTTTTTTTTTCAGATGGTTCGGTCATGTTTCCCCGGAAAATACATTAAAAAGAAAATTCGTTTGTAGCAGACGGGGTTTTGATCCCTCAATCCCCTCCCCAATCTGCACACGCGCCTGCCAACCTCGGGGAAGAGATTATAAAGGGAAACATGACGTTAAATCATGAGATAAATATCTGTATGTGATCTGTGCACCAGTTTGTCTTATTACACGGCCAATGACTGGGTCAGAATGGAATCGTTAGATTCAGCCAAAGCTTGAAGAAAATGGCACTCTGGTGTTCACTGTACTAACAGATGATTCTGTTTGTGATTTCCCCGAGTCATTAATCAAACAAAAGCACCCAGCGAAACGCCGACTGTGTGGCATAAAGTAGCAATGTGATTTTTCATCCACTAATTTAAGATTGTCAGAGCGGTTACTCTGTGATTAGGCCGCTGAGACGAACAGTAAACAACATGCACGAGCCAGTCAGTCGTTGATCTCCGTGTCGTAATCGTTACACATCTCACTATCGATTCTCACACTCAGTCAGCTTTAACGGCCGAGGCGGGTAGGTGTGAGACGACTATAGCGACCTCGCTCTCACAACCATTAAAGGCACAATGTCACAAATTACTGGACCTTATTTCACTACATGTGGATTTTAAATGAAAATTACATTCATTTGGGGTACAAAATACCACTGTGGTATCACCCAATATGATTTAATTAAAGTACGATGGAGGGAAAACCATGTCAACCCTCTCGCAAAAATCTGTTTATGAATCTTGGAACTTTTCTATGAGATGTATATATAGAGAATAACTAGTTAATGACATCGGATATCTGCTTTATTCTGTGAAGGAAAGAATGGGAAATAACGCGAGGCTCTTCCGAGCGGAATTTCTCATTCGGCCTGAAAAGGATAAAGCAGATATCCGACGTCATTGACTAATTATTATCTTTATCCTTCAGACCATAAATATTAAGGGGGAAAACTATTATTTCTGTTATTTAAGTCACATTGTATGATGGCCTAGAGGTTAAATGAGTGATTTTGTAATGTAGGCTATGCGTGTGAAGTTATATTCTGTCAATAGAAACGGGTGATTGCAGGATAAAAACAAATACATAGTGATGTGTGAAAACCATATTTTCACGAATTGCTAAGCAATGAGTGAAAATATGGTTTTCACACATCACGAGTTGACATAAAAATCGTATTCGGAAAAACACCATAAAATGGTCTATTTATTATATACATATTTCCTAATTTTTGACAATATCTTTCGCTCTGGTAATATCTTTCACTTATCCTATCGAAAACACGTAACGTCATGATATATTTCTTCCTATGGAACTTTGCCAGAAAATTTACTTTACCATAGACTTTTAAAATGAAATTTGATTAAAATTTATCTTTATTAACATTTATTTAACAATACTGCGGTGCAAACATACCTGACAAAGCGATCCTCTAAAAACACCCAAAAAAACAAAACATCATTATTTAGTTTCGTATTCAATTTGTTTTATATACTTTATCCTAATTGCACTTCGTATCCCGTTTTTATAGGTACAGTTGTTTAAATTACATTTTTTATTTTTCAAATACGATCAGATTCATTGGTAATCATCAAATTTAAATACGAAGAACAGAGACAAAGGGAGATAATTTAATCGTGCACTTTTACAAAAAAGTAAATACGACTTCTATATTTTTACTGTAGCTAAAATACAGTGAAAATATGACTTTTCACAGGATATGACGTTTATGGTTTCCGTAGATCTATACATTTCATTGCTATGTATATAACAAATGGTTATATCGCATTATTAATGGAGCCAGCAAACAGAAGCTAACACCAGTGTTGGCAGACAATTCTAGAATTCTCGAGTGGCAACTACCTAAACAGCTTTAAATACACTTTAAACATAAAAAAAAATCTTAAGCCATGTATAGTGAATACTAATATATATATATATATAATATATTCAGAGCCGTAGCTAGGATTTTTTTTTTGAGGGGGTGGAGGGGGCAGATGAATTCTTGCAACGAACGAGTATGGAAAGCGCAAGACACTAAGGGGTCCATGGGAATGCCTTCCCCCAAAATTTGGATATCTGTACTAATACAAAAATAAATAAGTCTGGGTGCTATTGGGGATAAAACACCGTAAAGTAACTATAAGATAGGTTGAAACATTATGACTGTCAGATTGTAATTCCATGAATAATATGTAATATTTATTATTTACTGATACACGGGCAAGTATTCAGTTAGCTGAAGGCCACGTCCCCTTTTAGTGAGGGGGTTGGGGTGAGGTCTTAATCTCGTGATGTTCATTGTGATATATTGCACACACACACACACACACACACACACACACACACACACACACACGTGGCCAGAATATTGTATACCCGCAATTGGTGGAGACGTGGCCCTCCGCCCAACCCCACACCCACCTCTGGCTTCGTATGTAGGTGTATTTTATATGGTTTTATATTTATTGTCCGTATTTTGTAATACACATTTATATTTGTTCAACTGATAGGTTGTTTGATAGTGACAGATAATGAATGGCATGGAATAAATTGTTTTCAGTGTTAAAGAGTTAATACATGCATTGAACGTTATATGATTGATAGATAGGGAGAAGCAACTTAATCACACAACGAACTCATTTCGTCATCACTATCTTCGTTAAGGGAGACTATCACAGGTGGTATTTTATTTCTTATTAAACTATTTTGCTTTCTGAAATCTTCTTCGATCTTTATTACATGTTTACCGACGTCAGAGATGTTCGTAGGTATGACAGAGTTCAAACCAAGTGCCAGTTATTTCCTTACCGTGGTCATTTTACCATCATTATGACTAGCTATGTACCCTTTTACTTGACTCCACATCAGTTCTATTGGATTCAGTTCCGAATGTCTCAGTGGCAGTCTTAGGCATAAGTTTCCATGGTGTTCGGCAATATAATCAGTAACAAACTGCAATGCACATTTGTTACTTTTCATAAGATCATAAAGAACTGGTTTTGTCATGTTATTCTCAAAAGGTATTTTCTTGGTTCGTAGCCACGACTGTATGTCGTCCTTCTTGGCGTTAAGTGTAGGACATCGTCTTATATCAGTTATTTTGTTGTGATAGCTTGCATTACACACACACACACACACACACACACACGTATGTATATATGTATGTGTGTGTGCCTGTGCGAGCGCCGCTCCCCTTGCCACTTTCCTAAGTCACTGGTATATGTACATAAATAAACACTTTTTTTTAATGTGCGTGTTCGTCTGGGTTATGTTTTTGGTTGTGCGTGTTTACTAGTGTGTGGGCTGTTGTTTATTTGGGGGCAGATTTGTTGTTACTGGGATTTTCTTGTGGGGTGGGTAAATTGTTGAGGGGTTTTTATTTTTTATAATATTAGTTGTGTTGTTTTTTTGCCTGCCACTTAACATGTTGGGCATTTACCTACCTTAAATAATCGGCATGCAAGACTAACATAAATATGTTTGCACAAATATTTTGATGTAAACAAAACAAGTACTGTCATTATAGGTAGATGTTTTTAGGTTACACTATAGATTTAGCTGCAAAATGTACACTTTATAATGCAATGTATATAGGCCTGACTGATTAGCAATAAACGAAATAAACGAAATATTTAGTCAAACAGGCGCGTGTGCAGGACATTGTGTAGAGCAAGTCTAGACTGGCTAGTGGTGTTTTTAGGGGAGGGGTCGGGTCATGCATCCCCGGAAATACACTGAAAAAAAACAAAGAAACATAATATAGCACGTGGGGAAGGGGATTGTTCTGATCGGAATATTACATATAGTCCGTCCCATACAAAAATGTTTTGTTGTTTTTTGTAAATAATTTAAGTTTGGTTTGACGTAAAAATAAAAGTGTTTTGGAAATTACAAAAATGTACTTTTTTTGTGTGTAATTTAGAAAACAAGCGGCTCAGAAATAAATAACTTGTAGTAAATTCCATAACATGAAAAAATGCGTTCCCCGTGGGACGCACTATAAACATACGTTTATATTATCTATTACAACCGTGTTACTATCACACATAATTCATTAAAACTGCAAGGGGTGTTTGTATGTTTAAATGAAATTATGATAATTAATGTGAGGCGAGATTGCAGCTTTGAAAAAAAATCAAACATTTCCATGCAAGTGACCAAAACAATCAGGGTGGGTGACCGCACGCTAGATTCATATCCTATATTTAACACACAGTCAGTTATAACAAAACGCAATTTCATCAACTTAATTTTTACCTGTATCATTCTTTATTTTTAAAGCATAGGTGGGGACATTTATGATGCCAGGAACTAAATCTCATCTGAAGATTCACAAACAGCTGTGGTCATCAGCCATTCTTGCTGCTGTAACCGGAACGCGCCGGAAGTGGTTAGTGGTTAGGGGACATAACTCTGCCTATTTTTTCTCGCGGATTTCTAATAGAGGCTATACGTTGTTCTTCAAACCATTTAATAAAATTTTCATGATTAATCTTACCATTGTAGTCTCTGTAAGTTTTGTTTTAGCTTCAAAGTCGCAACCATCTATCAGTCCATATTTATCACAGCCAGCATGATAGATAATACGTCGTTTTTCCCTTCCCAGTCATCGAACAAAGGTTAGGAACTTGATGAGTAGCGTCTAATTTAGGAAGGAGATTGGCGGTGCTTGTGCCCAGATGGATTATCTGTCCAGTGCTGGGATGTTGTATGGTTAACGTTCACCTACGTCTCATCTTGATATACTAGTAAATACCCCTTTTCTCGTAAACTGGATACTTCATGGAGATTGGAGTCTCCTGCCTGGTTTATTGGCGTCCTCAAAAATCACTTTTTCCAGTTGTAGAAATATGTTGATATTTAAAATCGAGGTCGTGAAGTCTTCTACGCAATGTTGATATTGATATGTTGATTCCGCATTCCTCCCTCAACGCCAAATTAATCTTATGTAATGTAGGTAATTTGCTCTCTCTCTATATAAAATCGGTATACTTGTCGTCTAATAACATCTTTATCAAACAAATCGATGAGTTTTCGGTCAGATTCTTTAACAATGCATTCTGTGCTCGGATTGGTAGCGCTTAGATTGTTTATACTTATTTTCACTGTTGAAACCGAAACTTTAAGTGCAGCGGCAACTCGTTCGACAATTCGATAAGTAGCATATCTAGGTCTACCGCGGTGATATTCGTCTTCAAAATAATCGAAAACGTTCTTAATATAAGATTTTACATTAACTGAAATGCTTTTCGATATATCCATATTTTATTCAAATAACAATAATGTATTTTCTGTGAACTTACTTATATACCCTTCTATACTTGTATTTCATGTGGTTTACACAATGCTACAACAGCACGTGCAATAATAGATTATAATAGAAAAAATAATATGTTATTGACCATCGACTTGATATGTACACGCAATGTTATCGTATTTTGGACATTCAGGGCCGTGTCTAGAGAATAGGCAAGTGGTGGAACCCCTGAAAAAGTCTGAACAATAGCTTTTTGGTTTACAAAATTGCTTTGCACATTACAAAAGTAACATTCCCCCCCCCCCCCCCCCCCCCCCCCCCCCCCAAGCACCACCATAAATACTATAGATCTGACCACAAGGGATCCCAATTAAAAAGAAAAAATTGTGAAATGGCATGGAATGTTACTACACCCCAGTTGTGTTAGGTTAGGTACGGTATGTAAATATATAATTTATAAAATAACATTTAAATAAATAATGTATTGGCAAAATTGAATCAATATACTGCATGTACATGGAATGGTTACATGTAGTTTTACCTACATGTGCATATGTTTAAAGAAAACGTTAGATAAAGCTGGTACACATGTTACATTCCAAAACATGCATAACCTTGATTCATTGAAACAAGCTATAATGGTCTTCACGTAGCCTCGTATCCTAATCTTTTGTTATGCAAATGGCCGTAGTTATTTATAGGAGAAAGAACCTGCATTTAAAACATACATAGATTTTTGTAAAATGGAAATAAGGCAAATTTTAGATGATGAATTGTATATGAAATATGTCGGGGTTTGATTTTGTTTTCATGCAAATGTAAAGAAACAAGGATTGAATAGGAATTAAACGTAAAATTTGCTGGGATCGATCCCCGTCTGTGAGCCCATTGAGATATTTCTCGTTCCAGCCAGTGCACCACCACTGGCATATTAAAGACCGTGGCATGTACTACCCTGTCTGTGGGATGGTGCATACAAAAGATCCCTTGGTACTAATGCAACAATGTAGCGGGTTTCCTCTCTAAGACTATTATGTCAAAGTTACCAAATATTTGACATCCAGTAGCCTATAATTAACAAAATCAAGGTGCTCTAGTGGTGTCATTAAACAAGACAAACGTTAACTCTCTTTCACACACACACACTCCTCTCTCTCTCTCTCTCTCTCTCTCTCTCTCTCTCTCTCTCTCTCTCTCTCTCTCTCTCTCTCTCTCTCTCTCTCTCTCTGACACAGCCGGAAGTTATTTGGTTTAGTACTACTAGGCTGGGGGTACTGGGTTCGGATCCCAGTCGAGGCAGATGTAAACCACTTGCACCGACCAGTGATCCATAACTGGTTCAACAAAGGCCATGGTTTGTGCTATCCTGCCTGTGGAAAGCGCAAATAAAAGATCCCTTGCTGCTAATCGGAAAGAGTAGCCCATGTAGTGGCGACAGCGGGTTTCCTCTCAAAATCTGTGTGGTCCTTAACCATATGTCTGACGCCATATAACCGTAAAATAAAATGTGTTGAGTGTGTCGTTAAATATAACATTTCTTCTTTTTTTCTACATGGAGCGATTAAGTTGGTAAAATAAATCCGAAAAGCGAATATCCAAGTGGTGGGACCAAAAGGCCCATTCCCTCTGAACAACTATTTTTTTCATGTCTTTATGTTTTCTACATCCAATGTAGAATATATGTGTGTGTGTGTGTGTATATATATA